>NC_041386.1:224522245-224625490 GCF_002162155.2 Triticum dicoccoides
GCACGCCACCGCCTGCGCGTCGCCTTCCTCTCTGCTCGTGCGCCGCCGCATGCGCGCCGCCGCCACAGCATCTCACTGGCGCCCCTCTCCGCCGCCTCGCCTCACCTTCCCCGCCGCCCGTTCCTCGCCGGAGCGAGCGCCCCGGCCGGAACCGCCTCTACCGCCGCGCCCCGCCTCCACTCCAGCTCCACCACCGGATCCGGCCAGCCACTCGACCCCGACCTTCTCCTCCGGCCATCTTCCTCTCCTCCGGCCATCTTCCTTGTCGCCATTGACCGTATCCATTGCCGCCTCGTAATCCGTGGCTTGGGTCAAACCCTAACTCGGAGGGTGAAATTTCACTAAGTCCTTTTATCCCTGTTATGTTTATGCATCCTTCATCATGTCGTATCTCCGTGCTCGGTGATCCAAATCATGCATATGATATATCAAAATGTTCATCATGATGTGCTCTTCATTGTGTTCCATTGTGCCATGCTTGTTTGAGTCCATCTTGATGCCCAAATCACTGATGCAAGAGTGCTATACAATGTTGACTCCTGTTACTTAGCAGCTTATGTTGATTTGTCATTTTTGTCACATTTGTTGTGTGCATCATATGGGCATGAGCTCTACATGTATTTTGATCTATGCCATGCCATATTTACAGGGGTGTATGCCATGTATTTTTGTGATCTTTGTGGTGACTAGCACAAGCATGCAAAGTAGCTCTCGTGATATTGCTAATTTCAGGGACTTAGAATTTCACTAAGTCTTTGCTCTGCTGTTATTTTTATGCCATGTATTCATGTTGCTACAGTGAGATCCATGCTTTGTTTGAGTATCTCCAGTAATGATGATTTGGCCTTATGTTTGTGCTCTATCCATACATGACACTGTTTGGATTTATGGAGTGCCCTAGCATGACTTAATCTTGCTCTACTTTTGCTACAAAATGTTCCTGGCAGATTGTTTACATGTTAATCAAATTTGCCATGGATGTTGTAGTTGATCCATGCATGATATGAACTTGTTCTTGCCATGGTTAGCCTTAAGATCATGTCATGGATGTTGTAGTATGATTATATTGTCATGCAATGCCTTGTGTTCACGGAATCGAGCTCGCAAAGATGCCTTCATAACTCTATTTATGCCATGCTCAGTTTTCTGCTAAGTCTGAATCTGTTAACGAAACTTGCTATGTTTACATGGGTGCCATCATATCTTCTGTGCCTTTTTGGCTTATGGTCAGTAAGGGACTTTTGTTCTATGCTTTAAGTAGATTCATGCCATTCCTTGTCTTGCTATGATATTTTCCTGTAGCATGTCGTTAGCTTGCTCTAAACATGTCTTCCTAATGTTAATTCCTGGCATGTTAGTATTTTCACTAAGTCTGTGATGCTGATATCTTTTGCACTTTTTCCATGCTTATTTCAAACTGCTCTTGTGTGATTTAGCTCAGTGTTCATATTTTGTCAAGAATCTTGAGTAGATCACTACTATGTGCCTTGTTGCTATGTTGGAGTGCAGTAGCTTAGATTCTTGTTGCATTCTAGATGGCATCATGCTGTTAATCGCAGAATTGTGCCATTATTGTTTTGCTTGCCATTGGCAAACCGTGCATCCAATTCCGGTGATCTTTATATCAACTTTGACTGAAATCATCTCATCTTTCCACCAGTACACTTGGTTTGCCAAGTCGATGCCTTGATAAATCTTTCCCTTCCGAAGCATGCATATGCATTACATATCCCATCCAGCATGTCATGGCATGTTTTGCATCATGTTGCTTGCGCAATGAACCGTGGTTGATTGTGGTTTCCTTTGCTTGTGTTCTTTCTTTGGGTAGAGCCGGGAGACGAGTACTTGATCGAGGAACCCGTTGAGTATGCTAACAAGGATCAAGCTTTCGTCAACTCTGAGAACTTTTCAGGCAAGATGACCATACCCTCGAGATCACTTCTATCTTTTCTTGGTAGTTGCTCGCTCTATTGCTATGCCGCGATACCTACCACTTGCTATATCATGCCTCCCATATTGCCATGTCAAGCGTCTAACCCACCTTTCCTAGCAAACCGTTGTTTGGCTATGTTACCGCTTTGCTCAGCCCTCTTATAGGGTTGCTAGTTGCAGGTGAAGTTGGAGTTTGTTCCATGTTGGAACATGGATATTGTTGGGATATCATTATTATCTCTTATTTACTTTAATGCATCTATATACTTGGTAAAGGGTGGAAGGCTCGGACTTATGCCTGGTGTTTTGTTCCACTCTTGCCGCCCTAGTTTCCGTCATACCGGTGTTATGTTCCTTGATTTTGCGTCCCTTACGCGGTTGGGTGTTATGGGAACCCCTTGACAGTTTGCTTTGAATAAAACTCCTCTAGCAAGGCCCAACCTTGGTTTTACATTTTCCTAACAACCTATCACCTTCCCTTGGGTTCTGCAGACTCAAGGGTCATCTTTATTTTAATCCCCCCGGGCCAGTGCTTCTATAAGTGTTGGTCCGAACTAGAGCCCCTTGCAGCGCCACCTCGGGGAAACTTGAGGGCTGGTTTTAGTTATACGGATTGCTCATCCGGTGGTGCCCTGAGAACAAGATATGTGCAGCTCCTATCGGGATGTCGGCGCATCGGGCGGTCTTGCTGGTCTTGTTTTACCATTGTTGAAATGTCTTGTAACCGGGATTCCGAGTCTGATCGGGTCTTCCTGGGAGAAGGAATATCCTTTGTTGACCGTGATAGCTTGTGATGGGCTAAGCTGGGACACCCCTGCAGGGTTTTGAACTTTCGAAAGCCGTGCCCGCAGTTATGGGTAGATGGGAATTTGTTAATGTACGGTTGTAGTGAACTTGACACTTAACTTAATTAAAATGCATCAACCGCGTGTGTAGCCGTGATGGTCTCTTTCCGGCGGAGTCCGGGAAGTGAACACGGTTCTTGTGTTATGCTTGAACGTAAGTAGTTTCAGGATCACTTCTTGATCACTTCAAGTTCACGACCGTGCATTCCTTCTCTTCTCGCTCTTATTTGCATATGTTAGCCACCATATATGCTAGTGCTTGCTGCAGCTCCACCTCACTACCCTTTCCTACCCATAAGCTTAAATAGTCTTAATCTCGCGGGTGTGAGATTGCTGAGTCCTCGTGGCTCACAGATACTTCCAAACAGTTGCAGGTGCCAATGATACCAGTCCAGGTGACACAACTGAGCTCAAGTGGGAGCTCAATGAAGATCGTGTTCGCTGTGTTGTTTCGTTTCCTGTTGATTAGTAGTGGAGCCCGGTTGGGACGATCAGGGATCTAGCATTTGGGGTTGTCTTATTTTATTTTGGTTCCATAGACGGACCTTGATTGTATTCTGGATGATGTATGCTATATTTATGAATTGTGTGAAGTGGCGATTGTAAGCCAACTCTTTATCCCTTTCTTATTCAGTACATGGGATGTGTGAAGATTGCCCCTCTTGCGACAAGCCTACCATGCGGCTATGCCTCGAAGTCGTGCCCCGACACGTGGGAGATATAGCCGCATTGTGGGTGTTACAACAAAGTAAAAAAAATCACTAGCCTTAGGTCCATCCCTATTGTATCAATGAATGATATTTCTACGTCTTGATTGACATGGCTATGTTATTAACCATGCTATTGAGGTAGAAGCAGATTTTTATTTATTCGCGGAGGTAGCATCGGATGGATATTCAACGAGGACTGAAATGATGGATGCTTCCTCGGTCAAACATAGAGAAAGGTGGGCCTCGTGATTTCACGACTTATTAGTCATTATTACGGCCTATACTCTTTGCCTATATAATAACCGTGTGGTAGTATAGTAGTGGGCCATACTTTTAATAACCATGCTCGAAGAGAAGAGGTGCACGCACCCACGCATGTAGTGTACTAGTAGCACTCTTTGCGTCTTTTGCGTCTTCCCTAACCATAGATGTGACATGGTGGAGCTCATTTCTGTAAGATGATGCAGCCCACGTGATAATTTGACACGTCTAGTAGTAGTTACTCACTTATAAATAATGGAGGGTTGGGAACCACGCATCAACGATGTCGTGTCATTTATAAATAAAGTGTTTTTTCTTTACTGGGACATATGCAATATAAATAGGTTCATATGGAGAGAAAAGGAAACCGCTCCACTATATACATAACCAGGACGAGCCTACACGATTTCTTGTTGGGGTTGCTCTCTTCCCACTCTCTCACACAAAACGACTATGGCCACATCTCTGACATCCGGGTGGATCACGTCCGCCGAGGGAAGGGGTGGATGCTTAGTGTAGATGCGGTCGCCGACACCGACGCCGAAACCCCACTGTTGGCACGTCCCGATCAGGGGTCCCCGCCGTTCTCTCTCACAAAGCCAGTGAGGTTGCCTTCGTCCCTTGCTCACTGCCATGACGTTGGTAATTGCCGCCTCCCTCTTCCCTCCTCTAGGTTGAGCTACGTCCCGACATCCCTCAGGTACAACTTCCTTTACAGCCGGCTTGCACCACTACTCCAGCTGCCCACATCACTCCATGTGGATATTTCTCTACTTCTTTGCCCTGCACATACCTCTAATAGCTTCTATGTAATGTATTTGTGATGAGTTTATGTCTCATCAACTAGTCCCAGTAATCTTATTCTAATCACGCTTCTTCAGTTTCTTTGCCACAGGGATGTTGTCGGTGTTCTGGGAACGGGGGTCCCCAGACATGCCTGCCTGCGGCCCACGGCGTGGGTCCACTAACGGCCTGGTATGACCCATCTTCATGAGCAAACACTCAAGACCCTCACGAGGGGCCAAGCCTCGCGAGGCGGACGACACAAGACCTCCTCAGGGGAAGCCTCACTAGGCTGGCTCACAAGGAGCGGAGAGATCAAGGCGAGGGGCACCTCGCGAGGTTCTCGTGACGTGAGCCGTGACGACCAAGGCCAGGGGCACAAAGTACCAGTTGCCTCTCTGGTGCCAAAGAGGCAGGTGTAGGCGAGGAGTCCCGAGGCATCAGGCAAAGGTTTCCATATCGGTGCAACGAGACCAAGACCAGCTGGACTGTGATGGCCTGGCTTATTAGGGATGATAGACTACTCATATCAATAAGGAATTCCTTCTTTTCCGAGAGCCCATTCGGACAGAACTCCAAAGTTAAGCGTGCTCAGCTTGGAGTAGTGTCAGGATGGGTGACCGACCGGGAAGTTGCTCCCGGGTGCGCATGAGTGAGGACAAAGTGCGCAGAAAAGACTAGTATTGATCTGTGGGGCCAGTCTAGATCCCGCCAGGAGTAACGACCACTGGCGGGTGTGTCCGGGGCGTTACAAGGACAGAGGTCATAGCGGAGCCCATGACGGCGTCACCACTAGAGCCTTTGGCAGGGGAAGACCACCTTTTGTCAGGATAGCATGTACTAGCTGTCCCCCCTTCAAATTGGCCATTGTGGGATCCCATCCCGCCTAAACATTTGGGAAGAGGACCAGGGCCTCTATAAATAGGACTAGCCACTACCATAGGCAGGGATGAATCATCCAGATCATCCCCAACCACACAAGCTCATCGAGCTCGAGAACGCATCTCCTTAGGAGGTTGTTCTTCCCTTGTACTTGTTCACTCCCATCCTACAAGGCAATCCACCACACCACACTGGAGTAGGGTATTGCACCACATCGGTGGCCCGAACTAATATAAACTCTTTTGTCCCTTGTTCCGTGGGTTAGGCAAGCTTGGCCTTGAGATCGTGGTTAGAGTGTGAGCTAGGGGAGAGAGATCTTCGTGCGCACCCAGAGTTCGAACCTCAAGGGTTTTGTCGGAACCCATAATCCGACATTTGGTGCACTAGGTAGGGGTGCGATGAAGTTCCACTCCTCCGTCGGCTCCGCCTCTTCGTCCGGTCCCCATGGCCAGCGCTGCTCCTCCGGCTGGATCGGCGAGCGACCACGGTGGCACTAGGGGGCTTAAGGCCTTCACCACCACCTTGCGGTGGGTGCAGTGGCCGCACAAGTTCAAGCCAGAGATGTCGCCTCGCTAGGACGGTGCGATGGATCCGTCGGGCTTCCTGCTGGCATATGAGGAGGCCGTCCTAGAATCTGCAGGCGACGACAAGGTCATGGCCAACTGGTTCCTCATGGCCCTCACTGGCGCGCCACACGCCTAGCTGCTCAACCTGCCAGGATCCTCTGTTGCTTCTTGGGAGGAGCTACGCGATCTTTTCGTTGCACGCTTTGCGGCATTGGCGCCTGTCACCGTCGCGGCCCTCCTCGGCGGCTTGCAAGCTCCACCCTCAGACTGCCACACCAAGCAGTTCTTCCGCCAGATCGGCGCCACCTCTGTGCAGCAAGGATCCCCTCCAGGATGGGCGGCGCCCAAGGATGACCTCACCTTCGAATCAGGGGATCACCCCGCTACCACTGCTGGCTCGGGTGCACTCCCAATGCTCTGCACACCCACCATCTGCAACATCGTCATGACCAAGACTCTCATCGACGGTGGAGCAGGCCTCAACGTCCTCTCCGTGGAAGCTTTTGGCTTGCTTCACGTGCCATACGGCCGGCTCCGCCACACCATGCCTTTCTCTGGAGTCGGTAGCGGGTCCACCAGCCCGTTGGGGCAAATACGCCTCCCGGTCACCTTCGGTACCCAGGACAACTACCGCACCGAGCTCACCGACTTCGACATCGCCCACATCGGTGTCTCGTACAATGCCATTCTCACGTACAGTGCTTTGGCTCAGTTCATGGCAGCGACCCATCCGGCCTACAACCTCATGAAGATGCAGGGCAGCAGCCACGTCCTCACCATGGCCGGAGACACCAAGGAAGCTCTGGCGGCCCTCAAGCTTACCTTCAGGGCCGCAGTGGCAGCGTGCCCGGCTGGCAAAGCCACCCCAGGGGCTATGGAGGTCGCATCGGCGAAGAAGAAGTAGTTGTTCACTCAAGACCGGGCCGAAACGAAGCAAGTGCCGGTCGAGGAAGGTGGACCCTCGGGAGCCACCTTCACTATAGGCGCCAAACTCGACCGAGATCAAGAGGAGGCATTGGTGAAGTTCTTGCACGCGAACAAGGAGGTATTCGCTAGGGAACCCAAGCAGCTGGTTGGGGTCCTAAGGGGGTAATCGAGCATCACTTAAGGGTGCGCCACAATGTGCGCCCTGTGAAGTAGAAGGCGCGGCGAAAGTCCATGGAGAAGCAGTCCTTCATCGTCCAGGAAACTCGCAAGCTGGAGGCGGCAGGTGTCACTCGCAAGGTCCGATACACGGAGTAGCTGGCTAACCCCATCGTCGTGCCAAAGAAAGGCAGGAAAGAATGCATGTGTGTCGACTTCACCAACCTCAACAAGGCAGGTCCCAAGACCCGTTCCCACTTTCGCGCATCGACAAGATCGTCGACTCCACCGCCGAGTGCGACCTGCTATGTTTCCTAGACGCGTTCTCGGCTACCACCAGATCAAGATGGCAGTGGAGGATGTGGACAATACCGCCTTCTTGACCTCGTGCGGGGTGTACTGCTACACCTGCATGCCGTTCGAACTGCTTAATGCTGGGGCGACCATGCAATGGCTGATGCACATCGCCCTGGGTCAGCAGCTCGGGAGAAACGCTGAAGCCTACGTCAATGACATCGTGGGAAAATTTCGGAGACGAGAACCCTGATTCAGGACTGTCGGCGTCCTGGGAACGGGGGTCCCCAAACTTGCCTGCCTGCGGCCCGCGGCGTGGCCAAGCAGCAGGCCGTACGGCCCATCTTCACCAACATGGCACGCAAGACCCTCGTGAGGGGCCAAGCCTCGTGAGGCGGACGATGCAAGACCTCCTCTGGAGTGGCCTAGCTAGGCAGGCTCACGAGGAGCGGAGATATCAAGGCAGGGCAAACCTCACGAGGCTCTCGTGACGTAAGCCATGACGATCGACACCAGGCGGGCGCCAGCGCGCGCAGCGTCCTTGTTTCCCCTTTGGTGCAAAGGAGGCAAGCGCAGCCACGGAGTACCGAGGCCTCAGGCAAAGGTTGCCATTTCGGTGCAACAAGACCAAGACTAGGCGGACGGCAAGGCGGAGCTCATCGTGGAGCCCAAGATGGCGTCACCCCAGAGCCTTTCACAGGCGCAGACTACCTTTTGTCAGGATAGCTTGTACTAGCTGTCCCCCTTCAAATTAGCCCGCCATTGTTGGCTCCCTTCCCGCTCAATATTTGGGAAGAGGACCGGGGCCTATATAAGTAGAGGTAGCCACCATAGTACGGGGAGAGAGAGGATTTGGCCCAGAGATACACACAAGTCCGAAAGCATAAGAACACCTCAACCTCAGGAGGCTGTTCTTCCCTTGTACTGTTCATCATCAGCCCGTGAGGCAATCCACCACCACCATACTAGAGAAGGGTATTACACCACAACAGTGGCCCGAACCATTATAAACCCCGTGTCTTTCTGTGTTGTGAGTTCGTCGAGTTCGTCCGCAAGATCTTATCGAGCTAGAGCGTAGATCAGTAGGAGGGAAATACTTCGCGCGCACCCAGTGCTCGAACCTTAAGGGTTTGCCGGAACCCCACATCCGATATTTGGCGTGCCAGGTAGGGGTGTGCCAGAGCTCCTCTCCACCAACCTGCACCCCGCGCCAACGCACTTCGCTCCCAGGGCAGGTGCCCCGCCACCCACCTCTGCGGTCGACACCAGCAACAGGGAGTCTGGGTACCGAACCCTGGCCCCCACCCTGCGGCGAGTGCAGTGGCCAACCAAGTTCAAGCCGGAGATGCCGCTGCGTTACGACGGCGTGGTAGACCCGGCGCCATTCCTGCTAGCGTACGAGGAGGTCGTCCTCGAAGCCGGGGGCGACGACAAGATAATGGCCAACTAGTTCCCCATGGCCCTCGCCGGTGAGCCGCGTGCCTGGCTGCTCAACCTCCCAGGATCCACGGTGGCATCCTGGGGGGAACTCTGCGACATCTTCACCACGCGCTATGTGGTGCCGGCACACCCCGTAGTCGCGACACCGCTGGGTGGCTCTCAAGCACCACCTTTAGATCTCCGCGTCAAACCATTCTTCTGTAAGATTGGTGCAGCCACTAGGCGCCCGGGGGCTCCACCGGGTTGGGCCGCGCTGGAGGCCGACCTCACCTTCGGCTCGGAAGACCACCCCGACTCCACTGCCGGCTCCGGGGTGCTCCCGATGCTTTGCACGCCCACCATCTACAATGTGGCCATTACCAAGACCCTCGTCGACGGCGGCACCGGCCTCAACTTGCTCTCCGTAGAAGCCTTCAACCTTCTTCATGTGCCGCTCGAGCGGCTCGGCCTCAGCAAGCCCTTCGTGGGCGTGGGTGGTGGAGCTACCCACTCTCTGGGGCATATCCGCCTCCCTGTCACCTTTGGCACGCGAGACAACTATCGCACCGAGCTGGTGGACATTGACATCGCCCGCATCGGTCTCCCGTACAACTCCATCCTCGGGTACCCGGCTCTCGCTCAGTTCATGGCGGCGACTCACCCGGCCTACAACCTCATGAAGATGCTAGGGAGCAAGGAAGTCCTCACCATCATGGGGGACACAAAGGAGGCCGTGACTACGCTCAGGCTCGCCTTCAAGACCGCGGCAGCGGCACAGCCAGCCGGCGCCGGTGCACCCGAGGCCAAGGAGACCACGCCCACCAAGAAGAAGCAGTTGTTCACCCAAGACAAGGAGGAGACCAAGCAGGTGCCGGTCAACGAGGAGGGGTCTTCAGGAGCCACCTTCACCATAGGAACCGGCCTTGACCCGGGACAAGAAGAAGATTTGGTGAGGTTTTTGCGCGCGAACAAGGCGATATTCGCGTGGGAGCCCAATCAACTAGTAGGGGTCCCGAGAGAGGTAATCCAGCATCATCTAAGGGTTTGCCCCAACGTACGCCCCGTGAAGCAGCGAGCAAGACGGTAGTCCACTGAGAAGCAGGCCTTCATCATCCAAGAGACACGCAAGCTGGAGGCGGCAGGTACCATCCGAGAAGTTCGATACCCCGAATGGCTGGCGAACCCCGTTGTAGTACCACAGAAAGGTGGGAAGGAACGGATGTGCGTCGACTTCACCAACCTCAACAAAGCCTGCCCCCAAGGTCCGTTCCCCCTTCCGCGCATCGATCAAATCGTCGACTCCACCACCGAGTGCGATTTGTTGTGTTTCCTGGATGCGTTATATGGATACCATCAGATCAAGATGGCGGTGGAGGATGTGGATAAGACGACCTTCTTGACACCATGTGGGGTGTACTGCTACACCTGCATGCCTTGGGGCGGCAGCTCGGCAGGAACACAGAGGCCTACGTTGATGACATAGTGGTCAAATCTCGCGAGGCGAGGACGTTGATTCAAGACTTGGAGGAGACCTTTGAGAGTTTGCGCCGGGTGAACTTGAGGCTTAACCCGGAGAAGTGCGTGTTTGGCTTCCCCTATGGAAAGCTGCTAGGGTTTCTCGTATCCCACAAAGGGATCGAGGCGAACCCGGAGAAGATCAAGGCCATCGAAGACATGAGCCCACCACAGACCCTCAAGGAGATGCAAAAGCTGGCAGGACGGGTGACCGCGTTAGGGCGTTTCATCTCTAAGCTAGGCGAGCGTGCCTTACCCTTCTTTAAGCTCATGAAGAAGAAAGCCCCCTTTGAGTGGACCCCAGAGGCCGACCGGGCCTTCCAAGACCTCAAGAAATACCTCACCAGCCCCCGGGTGATGGTGGCGCCACGACCTCTCGAGCCTCTGGTACTCTACCTCGCCGCCACCCCGTACTCCGCCAGCGCGGCGTTGGTGGCGGTTCGGGAGGAGCGCAAAGACAAGGGTGTGCCGCGCCAAGCCAGAGCTGATGCAGCGCAGGGTCAGGAAGGCACACCGGAGCAATCATCGGCGGAAGATCAAGCTCGGCAGGGCAACGTCACGGAAACTCCTAAGGATGGCCAAGTCTCAGGAAACCCTCCACCTCAGGATACGCCACAATCTCCGCAAGACCCAAGCCTCAACAGTGTGCCAGCCTTCGCCGAGCACCCAGTGTACTTCGTCAGCACTGTACTGCAGGACGCAAGGGCACGCTACCCCATGCCGCAAAAGCTCCTGCTTGCACTCTTGCCTCGCGCAAGCTGTGGCACTACTTCCAGGGGCCCGCCATCAAGGTCGTCTCATCTTACCCATTGGAGAGGGTACTCAGGAGCCCAAACTCAGCCAGAAGGGTCGCTGAATGGAACATCGAGCTGCAAGCATTCTAGCTGGAGTTCAGCACCACCAGGGTCATCAAGGGAGCCGCACTTGCCGATTTTGTGGCAGAATGGGCAGATGCCCCGGCTCTTGAGGAAGGAGAAGACTGGTCCATCTCCCCAGGAAGTGAGGCACCAGACGGCTTGGTCATGTATTTTGATGGCGCCTTTGCGCACCAGGGCGCGGAGGCTGGAGCAGTGCTCATCTCGCCCACTCAGGACAAGCTATACTATGTCGTGCAACTCTGCTTCCGGCACGGCGAGAAGGTCTCCAACAATATTGCAGAATACGAAGGCCTCATAGTCGGCCTAAAGGCTGCAGCGGCTCTGGGGGTGAGGCGCCTTACCGTCAAGGGCGACTCGCGGCTCCTCGTCAACTTCTCCAACAAAGTGTACGAGCCAAAGGACGAGCACATGGAGGCCTACCTTGCGGAGGTGCGCAAAATGGAAAAGCAGTTCTCAGGCTTGTAGCTGCAGCACGAGCCCCGGGGCACCAACAGGGAAGCCGACGGCATCGCCAAGGGAGCATCCAAGCGGCAACCACAAGAGCCCGGCGTCTTCGAAGAGTGGCTCTTCAAGCCGTCAGCTACGCCACCTCTTTCAAGCACGACTCAGCCTCGGGAGGAGCTCCCACCGCCCCCGGCCACGGGAGCCCCAACTTGCGGCCCAACCTCAGGAGCTCAGCCACTCTTGGCGCCCGAGCCCCAGGAGGAGTGCTGGACCAAGGAGTTCAAGGAGTACCTGATGCACGGGACACTGCCGGAGAACGAAGAAGATGCGGAGCGCGTGGCCCGACAGGCCATGACATACTGCATTCAAGACGACAAGTTGTACAGGAAATGGCCGAACGATGTCACGCTGTGCTGCATCTCCAGCGATCAAGGGAGGGAGCTGCTGATTGACATACATGGCGGGGACTGTGGACATCACTCATTATCACGGACCCTCGTCGGCAAGGCCTTCTGCAGCGGATGCTATTGGCCCACATCACTCAACGATGCAGCCAAGATGGTGAAGTCCTGTGAAGCTTGCCAATTCCACGCCAAGAAAATCCATCAGCCTGCTCAGGGCCTCCAAACCATCCCGCTGACGTGGCTGTTCGCGGTCTGGGGGCTAGACATCCTAGGTCCGTTCCCACGAGCGCCAGGGGGCTACCATTACCTCTACGTCGCCATCGACAAGTTCACCAAGTGGGCGGAAGTGGAAGCCGTCCGAACCATTCCAACCGGCTCTGCTGTCAAGTTCATCAATGATCTCGTGAGCCGCTTCGGGGTCCCCAACCGCATCATCACAGATAAATGCTCGTAGTTTACTAGTAACCTCTTTAAAACCTACTGTGCTAACCTTGGAACGCAAATCTGCTACGCTTCGGTGGCCCACCCCAGGAGCAATGGTCAGGCTGAGCGTGCCAACGCTGAGGTACCGAGGGGCCTCAAGACCAGGACCTTCAAGAAGAAGCTGGAGGCCTGTGGCAGGGGCTAGCACGACGAGCTCCAGTCCGTGATGTGGTCCATCCACACCACCGCTACCAAGCCAATAGGCGAGACTCCGTTCTTCCTCGTCTACGGAGCTGAAGCAGTCCTCCCTCATGAGGTCAAGCATCACTCCGCGCGGGTTCTGACATTCGACGAAATGCAGCAGGACACCATGCGGGGGATGAATCTCGTGCTGGGGGAGGAACGTCATCGCGAAGCTACATTAAGGGCGGCAAGGTAATAGCAAGCGCTGCAGCGTTACCACTTCTGCAACATTTGCTCCAGGACGCTCGAGACGGGTGACCTGGTCTTGAGGCGGGTCCTCTCTAGGGAAGGGATGCACAAGCTTTCACCCATGTGGGAGGGCGCGTTCAGGGTCGTCCACATCTCCAGGCTTGGCGCCATGTGCCTGGAGACGCAAGAGGGGACACCTATCCAAAACACCTGGAACATCCTGCACCTCCGGAAGTTCTACCCATGAAGCAAGGCCCAGAGCCTGTGAAGCAAGGCCCAGAGCCTGTGAAGCAAGGCCCAGAGCCTGTGAAGAAAGGCCCAGAGCCTGTGAAGAAAGGCCCAGAGCCTGTGAAGAAAGGCCCAGAGCCTGTGAAGCAAGGCCCAGAGCCTGTGAAGAAAGGCCCAGAGCCTGTGAAGAAAGGCCAGAGCCTATGAAGAAGGCCTGGTGCCTATGAAGAATCGCCGCCCGTGACACTCTCACGTAATAATGAGTTGGGGCTGTAACGCCCCGGAGTCTCAGGAGCGCCGGCCTCAGGCCCTGGGGCTCCCTCCCACGCCTAGGGGACAACACTTAGCTCCGCGCTGGTGAGAAGACTTGAAGACTAGATTAGGTGCCGGACGCGGTTTTTCATTTGCTTTCGTCAATTGGCTCGCTTCTCCTTAATCAAGTTTGCCTTTGGCGTTCCTTGCTGATTTGGTTCCTTCGCCTTTTACCACGATTTTCAGCTCTAGTTTTCTCATGATCTCTCTCTCGCATACCTCGCGAGGGGGCTAGGCAGGTGCCCTCGCGAGCATTTTTCTTCTCTCTGCCTTCTCGCGAGTCACCCTCGTTTGAGCCTGAAAGCTGGCACATCTCTCCTAATCCGTGCCCCTCGGGTACCACGATACAAAGCGCCAAGTCAAGGTTTGGGTGAACGGCAAATCCTCTAGTGCACCACCTAACAAATTTTTTGCAGTTTCTGAGCAAACGCAGACATCTCGCGAAGGAAAGTGTGTCCCAAACATGCCAGGTTAGGTTATCTTTGCGCAAAGTAACAACACGGCATGGGAATAACACGCACGTTGCATTAACCAAGAACCACAGTTCGATACACGCCCCTCTGGGCCCATACTGGTTTCATTTTCTGATGTAGGAAAAAAGGAAAAAACTAAACAAAGCGGTGTTTCAGCAATCCGCGGAGGCAGGCCCTTAGCAACGCCCCGAGCCTATCCAGACCCCTCCTCGCGCTTCACGGGGCGCGGCAACGAGATGACCCGTTGCCTCCTTCGAAGCAGGCGCGAAGGTGCGGCGGCTGGTCGTAGCCACCGCTGCTGGAGCTGTCACTGGAGGAATAGCCACCGTAGCTGGAAGAGACGCAGTCGCCGCCGAGGGCAGGCTCGCCCTCATCCTCGTCGTGACCGTCACCAAGGCCGAGCACCTCCTCACCGTCGTTCTTCTCGGGGCAGCACCCGGCACAGCGACCATCTTCTCCGAACACCCTCAAATAGAGGGTCGACCCACCGTCATGCTTGAAGTGGAGCATGCACCGCCTGCAAAGGCCGCGCGCGGGCGAACGTCTGCCAGCCGCGGGCCAGGGCTATGTTGCCCGCGGCAGAAGTCTCGACTGCGACCAAGGAGGCCTTGCTGCATCAACCATCCACCTGCAACCAGAGCCCGCCTGGACCAGGGGCCAGCAGTTCATCAACAAGGAAGCGCGGAAGCTGGAGCCAGTTGATGGCCGGGTTCTCTGACCAGACAACAAACTCCGGCGACACCTTCGCTGAATGGAAGCGCGGGCGGGGAGGCCGCGCCACCATCGCGTGCCTCCCCTCGTCAGTTGGACCGCCATGGTTGGGACGGTCCCCTCCGCGTGCCGCGGCGCCGCCTCGATGGTGGGCCATGGCGGGGGTCGCAGCGTGCTTGCACGGACGACCGCGACCGCGCTTGGGCACCGGGGAACTGGGGCCGTCGCGAGGGGCCTTCCCCTTCTCGGCGGCAGAGAACTTGCTTCGTGGTGCCATCGGAGGCACTGCAAGCAATGAAGCAAAGAAGAAGCGAGCAAGCAAGGAAGAGATGGGCAACAGGGGCTCCGCCCCCTCCCCATTTATAGCAAGAGAAGGCCAACCGACGCCTCCCACGATCGTAGGTAATGATGGTTTCCCTTGCATGTCGCAGGGACTTGTCAGGTTTGGCAGTCGTCAAGGCAGTGTGGGGAAGCGGAGACGCCCATGACCTACGGACTGCCACGCGTCAACCGAGGCTGCAGGCTTTTGGGGCCCACGGTGCTCCGAACTTGACCCTTGGCCTCGCCGCGAAGCCAAGCCCGAGCGCACCTTGGGCCCCGGGGCTACTATCGGTGTTCTGGGAACGGGGGTCCCCAGATATGCCTGCCTGCGGCCAGCGGCATGGCCAAGCAGCAGGTCGTACGGCCCATCTTCACCAACAAGGCACCCAAGACCCTCGCGAGGCGGACGATGCAAGACCTCCTCTGGAGTGGCCTAGCTAGGAAGGCTCACGGGGAGCGGAGATATCAAGGCAAGGCAAACCTCACGAGGCTCTTGTGAGGTAAGCCATGACGATCGACACCAGGCGGGCGCCAGCGCGCACAGCATCCTTGTTTCCCCTTTGGTGCAAAGGAGGCAAGCGCAGCCGCAGAGTACTGAGGCCTCAGGCAAAGGTTTCCATTTCGGTGCAACAAGACAAAGACCAGGCGGACGGCAAGGCGGAGGTCATCGTGGAGCCCAAGATGGCGTCAACCCAGAGCCTTTCATAGGCGCAGACTACCTTTTGTCAGGATAGCTTGTACTAGTTGTTCCCCTTCAAATTAGCCCGCCATTGTTGGCTCCCTTCCCGCTCAATATTTGGGAAGAGGACCGGGGCCTATATAAGTAGAGCTAGCCACCATAGTAGGGGGACAGAGAGGATTGGGCCCAGAGATACACACAAGTCCGAAAGCACAAGAACACCTCAACATCAGGAAGCTGTTCTTCCCTTGTACTGTTCATCATCAGCCCGTGAGGCAATCCAGCACCACCACACTGGAGTAGGGTATTACACCACAACGGTGGCCCGAACTAGTATAAACCCCATGCCTTTCTATGTTGTGAGTTCGTCGAGTTCGTCTGTAAGATCTTATCGAGATAGAGCGTAGATCGGTAGGAGGGAAAGACTTCGCACACACCTAGTGTTCGAACCTTAAGGGTTTGCCGGAACCCCCCATCCGACAAGGACCTGAGGGAGACCTTCGCTAGCCTGCGCCAGGTGGATTTGCGGCTCAACCCGGAGAATTGCGTGTTCGGTGTCCCCTCCGCAAGCTACTGGGTTTCCTCGTGTCTCATAGGGGGATCGAGGCTAACCCCAAGAAGGTCAAGGCAATAAAAGACATGAGCCCACTGCAAACTCTCAAGGAAATGCAGAAGCTTGTAGGCTGCGTGACCTCATTGGGGCACTTCATCTCCAAGCTGGGGGAGCGCGCCCTGCCGTTCTTCAAGTTGATGATGAAGAAGGGCCCATTCGAATGGACCCCAGAGGCAGATCTGGCGTTTCAAGACCTCAAGAGATACCTAACCAGCCCACCGGTGATGGTGTCACCTCACCCCCTCGAGCCTCTAGAGCTCTATCTGGCCGCTACGCCTCACTCCACTAGCGCGGCATTGGTGGAAGTTTGGGAGGAGCGCTGGGCCAAGAACCCGCAACGGAATGCCGCGCCCTCAGCTGGAATGGTTCGGTCACAAGACGACGCCGCTAAGGCCAAGATGATACCCACAGACGATCACGCCCCACAAGACGGCATTCAAGGGCCGGCAGAGGTCCTGAAGGGTGACCATGCTCCGGGGGTCACCCCACCTTCGGAGGTGTCACAACCTCCAATAGCTGCGGACTCCATCGACGCTCCTGCCTTCATCGAGCACCTAGTGTACTTCGTCAGCGTGGTATTGCGGGACGCAAGGCCGCGGTACCCCATACCCCAGAAGCTTCTGCTCGCGCTCCTGGTGGCCTCACACAAGCTGCACCATTACTTCCAAGGCCACCTGATCAAGGTCGTCTCTGCTTACCCACTAGAGAGGGTGCTCCGGAGCCCTAATGCCGCGGGAAGGGTTGCCGAGTGGAACATCAAACTTCAGGCACTTCAGGCATTTCAGCTCGAGTTCAGAACAACCAGGGTCATCAAGGGGGCCGCCCTAGCCGGCTTCATTGCCGAATGGACTGACACCCCGAAACCTGAAGTTGGCGAGATCATATCTCTCTCGCCAGGAACTGAAGCACCAGATGGTTTGGTCATGTACTTCGACGGCGCCTTCGCACACCAAGGTGCAGGGGCTGGCGCTGTGCTAATCTCGCCCACCCACGACAAGCTATACTACACCGTGCAGCTCTGCTTCCAGCGGGTGAGAAGGTCTCCAACAACATTGTGGAATACAAGGGGTTGATCGTCGGCCTCAAGGCAGCGGCGGCCTTGGGGTGAAGTGTCTCACCATCAAGGGCGACTCCCAGCTCCCCGTCAACTTCTCTAACAAGGTGTACGAACCAAGGGACGAGCATATGGAGGCCTACCTCATAGAGGTGCGCATGATGGAGAAGCAATTCTTCGTCCTAGAGCTACAGCAAGTGCCACGCGGCACCAATAAGGGGGCCAACGAGATCGCCAAGAGGGCATCAAGACGTCTACCCAAAGAACCTGGTGTTTTCGAAGAATGACTCTTCAAGCCTTCGGCGACCCCCGCGGCCATGGAGACTACATCACCTCGAGAGGAACTCCCCCAGCCACCAGCCTCGGGAGCCCCCGCTTGCGGTCCGACCTTAGGAGCACGTCTGCTCCTGGCGCTCGAGCCTCAAAGGGATGCTGGACCAAGGAATTCAAGGCGTACCTGATATGAGGGATACTGCCGGAGAAAGAGGAGGACGCGGAGCGCGTGGCCCGGCAGGCTACGGCATAATGCATACAGGATGGTGAGTTATACAGAAAGTGACCAAATGATGTTTCCTTGCGATGCATATCTAGGGAGTAGGGGAACGAACTGCTAGCTGACATACACGGTGGAGAGTGCAGGCACCAATCGTTGTCATGCACCCGGGTCGGCAAGGCGTTCCGCAGCGTGTTCTACTGGCCCACGGCACTCAACAACGCGACCGAGTTGGTGAGGTCCTACGAGGCCTGCCAATTCCATGCCAAGCAAATCCACCAGCCTTCCCAGGGCCTCCAGACTATCCCATTTCTGTGGCCATTCGTGGTCTGGGGGTTGGATATCCTGGGTCCGTTCGCGCAAGCGCCTGGGGGCTACCGCTACCTCTACGTCGCCATCGACAAGTTCACCAAATGGGCAGAGGTGGAAGCCGTCTGCACCATCCCAGCCGGGTCAGCAGTTAAGTTCATCAAGGGCCTCGTGAGCCGGTTCGAGATCTCTAACCGCGTCATCACCGACAACGGCTCGCAGTTCACTACCAATCTCTTCAAGACCTATTGTGCTAACCAGGGAACACAGATTTGCTATGCTTCGGTGGCACACCCTAGGAGCAATGGCCAAGCTGAGCGCGCCAAAGCCAAGGTGTTGAGAGCCCTCAAGACCCGGACCTTGAAGAAGAAGCTCGAAGCCTGTGGCAGAGGCTAGCACGACGAGCTCCAATCTATGTTGTGGTCCATCTGCACCACTATCACCAAGCCAACAGGCGAGACCCTATTCTTTCTCGTCTACGGAGTAGAAGCGGTTCTTCCTCACGAGGTCAGGCATCACTCCGCGCGGGTCCTGGCGTTTGATGAGACGCAGTAGGACGCCATATGGGGGATGGATGTTGTGCTGGGGTAGGAAAGCCGCTGTGAAGCCTCACACCGAGCGGCAAGATACCAGCAGGCGTTGCGATGGTACCACTGTCGCAGCGTCTGCTCCAGGACGCTCAAGGTGGGCGATCTCGTCCTGAGGCGGGTGCTCTCTAGGGAAGGGCTGCATAGGCTCTCACCCACTTGGGAGGGCCCATTTAGGATTGCCCGCGTCTCCAGGCCTGGTGTCGCGTGCCTGGAGATGCGGGACGGGATCCCGTCCAGAACACCTGGAACATCCAGCACCTCCGGAAGTTTTACCCATAAAGCAAGGCCCAGTGCCTGTGAAGGTCTCCGCTCGTGACACTCTCACGTAATAATGAGTGGGGATGTACATGAACCGGAGTCTCCGGAGTTCCGCCCTCGGGCCTCGGGGCTCCCTCCCATGTCCTAGTGGAAGCACTTAGCTCTGCGCTAGTGAGAAGACAAGACTAGGTGCAGGACTCAGCTGTTCATTTGCTTTCTGTAGTTGGCTTGCCCCTTTTCCTTTAATGAAATTTGGAGTTTTGGCGTTTCTCAACGGTTTGGTTGAAAACCCTCTTCTTTCTGATTCTTCCCTTGATTCTTTGTTTTTCACGAGGGAGGGCGGCAGTTGCTGACGCTCTCCCTCGCACGCCTCGCGAGGGGGGCTGGATAGGTAGTATGCGCGTGCGCACTCCCCTGGTCTCCGCGAGGCGTTCTCGTCTGAGCTTGTGATCGGTGCATCCCCTTTTAGTCCGTGCCCCATGGGTACCACGATGCAATGCGTTTGGCCATAACCAGCCCATACCTGAGGCCTCGCGCAAGAAGGGTAAGGATTTCTTAACAAATTTTTGCAGCTTCGCGATATCGCCCGAATCAACAGTGGGGAAGCCCCACCAGGTGCCCAGAGACATGCGCCCTCATGAGGTCAAAGGTACCCCGGATGCATCGAGCTAAGTTACCCCTCTACACCCGTATAGGGCATAGATCTCACAACACAACTAGGAGGCAATAAACACACAACCAAAGCAACGTAAACATCATGGTTCATGACACGCCCCCGCAGGGCTCCATACTCGTTTCTCACAATGCAGGAGGAAAGGGAAGGAGAGGGCAAGCAAAAGCGGCTCCTGCGACGCGGCTGCTCACGAGGATCAGCCCCCGAGTTCAGGCGGAGCCCTCCTCGCGCTTCACCGGGGTGCGACGAAGGGACGACTCACCACCGTCCTCAAAGCGTGCCCGACGACGTGGTGGCTGGTCGTAGGCGCCGCTGCTGGAGCTCTTGCCGGAGGAGGAGCTGCCATAGCTGGGTGAACCGCGGCCGCCACCAAGGGCAAGTTCACCCTCGTGCTTGTCACGACCATCGCCAAGGCCGAGCGCCTCGCCATCATAATCAAAGGGCAGCATCCGGTGCGGCGGCCGTCTTCCCTGAACACCCTCTGAACTTGAAGTGGAGGGTGCACCACCTACCCAGGCCACGTGCATGGGCGAACCTCTGCTAGCTACGGGCCAGGGCTACGTCGCCCGCATCAGAGATCTCCACCGCGACCCACGAAGCCTTGCTGCAGCAGCCGTCGGCCTGCAGCCAGAGGCCGCCGGGACCTGGGGCTGGCAGTTCGCCGAGAAAGGAGCGCGGAAGTTGAAGCCAAGTCCGACCGGGTTCTCAAACCACACGACAAATTCCGGCAGCACCTCCGCCGAGTGGAAGCACGGCCGGGGAGGCTGAGCGACCATGGCGCGCCTCCCGTCATTGATGGGGCTGCCCCGACCTAGGCAGCTCCTGCCGCGCAAATAAGGGCCGACACCGCAACCAAGGACGATATCGGACCCCAAGGGAGTTTGCCCATTCCCACAAGGACCCGCAGCAGGGGTTGCGGCATGCTTGCCGGGCGACCGCGCTCCCTCTTAGGCAGTGGCGAGCCAGGCCCCTCCTCGCGAGCTTTCCCCTTCTCGGTGGCCGAGAACCTCTTCACTAGCGCCATGGGTGTCTCGGCAAGGAAGAAGAAGCCGGTGGAATGGAGGAAGAGATGAGCAATGGGGCCTTGCTCCTCCCCTCATTTATAGCCATGGGGAGGCCAACCGCCGGCCTCCATGATCTAAGGTAATGATGACCTTTTTCTGCATACAACAGTGACTCGTCAAGTCGGGCAGTTGCCGAAGTAGTGCAGGGAAGCGGAGACGCCCACGTCCTGTCAATTGCCACACGTCAATCAAGGCCATAGGCTGCCGGGGCCCGCGGCGCTCCGCACTTGAGCCTTGGCTATGCCTCGAAGCCAAGTCCGAGTGTGCGTTGGGCCCGGGGGCTACTGTCGGTGTTCCGGGAACAGGGGTCCCCAGACATGCCTGCCTGCGGCCCACAGCAGGGCTCCACTAACAGTATGGTATGGCCCATCTTCATGAGCAAACACTCAAGACCCTCGCGAGGCGGACGACACAAGACCTACTCAAAGGCAGCCTCACTAGGTTGGCTCGCGAGGAGCGGAGATATCAAGGCGAGGGGCACCTCTCAAGGTTCCCGTGATGTGAGCCGTGACAACCAAGGCTAGGCAGGCGCCAGCGGGCGCAGAGTACTAGTTGCCTCTTTGGTGCTAAAGAGGAAGGTGCAGGCGAGGAGTCTCGAGGCATCAGGCAAAGGTTTCCATATCGGTGCAACGAGACCAAGACCAGCAGGACGGCAGGACGGAGGTCATCATGGAGCCCATGACGGCATCACCACCAGAGCCTTTGGCAGGCTAAGACCACCTTTTGTCAGGATAGCTTGTACTAGTTGTCCCCCATCAACTTGGCTGTTGTGGGATCCTTTCTCGCTTAAACATTTGGGAAGAGGACCAGGGCCTCTATAAATAGGACTACCACCACCATAGGCAGGGACGGATCATTCAGATCATCCCCAACCACACAAGCTCATCAAGCTCGAGAATGCATCTCCTCAGGAGGTTGTTCTTCGCTTGTACTTGTTCACTCCCAGCCTACAAAGCAATCCACCACACCACACTAGAGTAGGGTATTACGCCACATCGGTGGCCCGAACCAGTATAAACTCTTGTGTCCCTTGTTCCATGGGTTAGGCGAGCTAGCCCTTGTGATCGTGGTGAGAGTGTGAGCTAGGGGGAGAGAGATCTTCATGTGCACCCCAGAGTTCGAACCTCAAGGGTTTTGCCGGAACCCGTAATCCGACAGATGCTCATCTCGATTTTGGTGAAACTGCACAAAATGATCCGTTGGTCAAAGGGTTGCAAACTTCATTTCTTCGGAAGCTCCAACGTTGGCAGCAAATTAAAGCCTGGTTAGGGTTTACGGTTGCTGGGCTAGGGACTGCATCGATCGTTTCTATCTTTAGTAGTCTCTATTCCAAAATAAGTGTCAACTTTAGTAGTAGTACAACTCTGTACTAAAGTTTGCATAAAGTTGAGACACTTATTTTGGAACGGAGGGAGTACATATTGGCTATGATTTGTCAATCATTGAGATACAATAGCATGCATCTTAGTCTCCTTTGTATTTGATGAAATGTTGCAACGGGCAACCTTGGACGCAAGATACATGACAGAAGCTGGAAGCTTCATAGCATTGTACAAATTTATCTCGTTGAGAAATTACAGTATGTACTATACTAGTACTATGTAAAGAGCTAGCTGTCGCACGATGTCCAGAAAATATGGTGATAGTGTGAGGTGGGCCATGTAATCACTGATCCTGCATGTTTTCACTGCTTTCACACTCCTCCACTGCAATAATGGAGAAAATTGTAATCTAGTAGTACCTCCTTTCACCCAAAGCGTGGGGCATCCAGTACTCACACCACCTCAGTAATAATGACCAATGAGCCATCTAATCACATAGACCCAGCAGTAAGTAGGACGGACGAAGCAACCATCACTCTAGAATCTGCTTCTCCCTTCAACGCAGGCGCCAGTGAGAGGTCACGCCCGCTCTGCCCGGTCATCAATGCGGCATCGATTCTTTGGAGTCGCGCTGACTATTTCAGGCGGGAAGCGCGCGCGGGCGATGGAGGGCCTTTGGGTGGGACAGGCTAGTCAGGAGCGAGCGTGGCCGCTGTCCGCCTGTCCCGACCGGACGCCCGGAACGAGAGGATGCACCGACTCTCCCGGCTAAATCGTACACTACACACCATCTCTCTGTAGGAGTAGGTCGATGTGTCGCTCTCTCTAACACATAAATGTTGTTAAACACACACACACACACACACACACACAGACACACACATAGGTTCATAGAATAGGAATATCGTGCGAGTGCGAAGCCACATGGACTGAGTACAAATGGAGTATGTACAAGAAGAGAAGAGGTGACGAATATTCCATCAAACCTGGACGGAGGAGTAGTACTCCCTTCGTCTAGGTATTAAGTCATCTTACGAAGATTAGATATTCCCAAAATGTTTAGGCGTCGTCCATTAACTTCGCATCTCAATCCCCTACTGGCCTCGTTGCTAGTGAGAGTTGTTACTTAGGGAGCGTTTGGATCCTTAGCAAGAATAGTTTATAGCCTAGCCGGGCAAGGTTAGGCGTTTGGAACTGTTAAAATATGTTAGCTTTTGTGGGCCAGCTAGCTTGGGTGGGCTAGAAAAACCTTGCTAGCTCAGGAGAGCCAGATCGGCTCGCTTCCGACGGCAAACTTCGCGCACAGAAAAGTTGGCGACCCACTCATGACAACGATTTTCACGGGGCAAGGCTAGTTAGAAAAAAACTAAACTGTTTGACCTAGCAAGGTTGGGAAAGTAAAAGTTGGCTAGTTGGGCTAGCCGAGCAATTTCCTTACTAAGGCTAGCCATAGTGGGAGTAACTTAGGTAGTAACATCGCACATCCCAAGAAAAAATTGCTTATGTGGCATGGAGTTAATGAGGAAAGAGATGCTTGTGGTAACGTAATATGGCTAGTGTTCATGTTATAATAAGGATTCACTTAAAATAGTATGTGAGCGAACAGAGGGATCAATTGGACAGTGTTCACGAGCAGTAGCGAGATGTGTGAGGTAAGATAAACCGATGGCGCTTTTAATTTTACTTATAAATTTGTTTGTTTCACCCTCTGACTGGTGGGACCCAACGTACTACGTGGAGAGAGGTAAGGTGACTAAGGCTGCATTATTTATGTACTACGAACACTGCTTTAAATCCCAAAAGACCTTACCACCAAAGCCACATGACACGATTATGATCTAAATCCCAATGCCTCCCACGCAAAAAACACGGCATGCTTGTCACACGAATGCAGGAATGTATAAAAGGTTATGTTCCTCTCCTTAAACATAATGTGAGGGTGCTATAGCTGGTTAGCCTGTTCACTCATCAAACTTGAGGTCTCGGGTTCGATAACCACAATTGAGCATAATTTTGTTTTTGTTCGACTTCTTTCTTCCACCCAATGACAGGTAGGCCCCGCATGACAGAGAGAGAAAGTGATCTGGGGCGGTGCTAGGAGGATTCTTTGACTGGTCAAAATAGATGGATATGGATCTATACGATCTCGTAGTGCCCATATAATCACCTCATCACATATACGCTGCAGCCTCCGTGCTTGTTTTCTAGGGTTTGCACTCTTCACACTCTCTCTCCACTATATATATACACACACTCAAGCCTCAATGCTTGTAGTTGCTCTCTTCACACTCTCTCACCCTCTCCATATCTAAACAAGACTTCGTTGGCATATCTCTCTCTCTCCTCACTGCTGGTCAAAGAGCCGGCAGGATCTATCCACCGAGAAGGGAGGGAGGCTTAACGCTATCATCGTCGGCGAGGGAGGGAATCCACTACCGGCGCATTTGTTCTCTTTCACCTAGTGATGGCGCAGGAGGGCCTCCGGCCCCTTCTTCCTCGCCACCGTACATAGTGTGGGCAGAATGGCCTCCGGTCGCCCACCGAACCACACCCCAAGAACCTTAAGGTATAATTTACTTATTCCACATGCATTGCTCTAGCTGCATGTGGGCTTTTTCCATTTCTTGCACTCGAATCAAACAGGAAAGTAGTGGGGAAATTTGTATAGCATGAATCTAGGATGTGGTGCAAAGAAGAAAGGAATAGGATAAAGTTGTGGGGAAAGTTGTATAGCATGAATCTAGGACGTGGTTCAAAAAGGAAAGGAAGGGGGGAGTAGTGAGGAAAGTTGTATAGCATGAATCTAGGACGTGGTTCAAAGAGGAAAGGAATGGGGGAAAGTAGTGAGGAAAGTTGTATAGCATGAATCTAGGATGTGGTTCAAAGAGGAAAGGAAGGGGAAAGTACTAGTACAAACTGGCTATCCAGCACCTATGTTGGTCGAAAAGGGAAAATAATGACAAACGTAGTACGCACATCTGTAATGAACTAACCTTTTGTTTTGGGGGACAAGGCTGTAGAGTTTGAGCAGAAATAGATTTGATGCCCTCACATGGGAAAAGGTGTCTAAATATAACAAAACTGGGACCAACACAAATATGCTCCTTGGTTGTTTGTTCTTTGTTGCAACAGACTGTGCATCACCCCTTCATACAACAGTAGATGCACATGGTGCTGGTGAGTCCACTGTCCCATGCAACTCTTTAGCTATTGTTAATCTAAGGCCTTGTTTGGTTAAAAAGTCCTAGGACTTTTTTTAGTCCCAACTAAAAAGTCCCTAGTCCCTACTTGCTTGGTTCCAGGGACTAAACATGGACTAGAGGTTATTAAATGACATGCTAAAAGACCATGTTACCCCTAGTAATGCACAAATAGAGATAAGGTGCGATGCGGGGCAGGGCAACTGTTGGAAAAAGTCCCAAAAAGACTCTCCCTCGAGGTCTTTTTTCTTTAGTCCCAAATGGCCACGTTTAGTCCTAAAAGTCCCTCCTGTTTGGTTTAGATGGGACTAAAAGGAACTTTTTTAGTCCCTATACCAAAAATCCCTATAAACAAACACTCTCTAGTAATGCGGCTGGAAAATTGATGCAATGCCACAGTTAAAAGCAAATTACATGTTTAACAAATTTTATTGTTAATATAATCTCTCTGTTACTATGAATCAATGACATCGTTTGAGAAATGCTACTGTTTTGCTTTCTTTCCCATTTAGATAAGTTAGATGCTTCTTTTTGTTGGCTTCTGTGTCATCTACCGTTATTGACCACTAGTTGTTTCCTCTACACCTCTGTGTAAATAGGGTTATCTACTTCACCTTGTTGCTATTGTGACCTTTTGTTGCACTACACAAAACTATTTTGTTTTAAGAGTGTTTTGTGTAGTTCAACCAAAAAGTCACACCGGCAACATTGCTTGATTGCTTGATCTTAGTGGAACTGCACAAGACGAGATCTTACTTCCTATCCGTGTTGGCAAATTTGGTTCAGATCTTCTTCTTGTGAGTTATTTGAATTCCGCGTCATGAGAGGTCAGTACTAGCCTTCTTTCACATGATTGTGCAGTGTGCTTTCATATGTTGTGCTAATTGTATAGTAATGTTGCTTGATTTTAGTGAACTGCACAAATGGAGACAAGACTTCCAATCTGTATGTGCCCCGTAATATCCCATTGAGGTAAGAAGGATATTTCACAATTGTCAGCCTGTATTTTGCCACTTTGATCAGAAAATTAATGTCGTTGTTTAGTACTATACTTGTGCTCCCTAATTGACATGCCAAATCTTACATTGAAGGTGAAGCTTGTTTGTTATTGAACCAAGTGATGAAGGGAAGAACAAGCGAAAGAAAAACAAAAATCAACTCCCGGTGCTGTAATGAAGCACTGGAACTTTGATGACACAAGTAATGATATAGTTTTGCATCTTAATTTATTGCTATGGCTGGAACGAGCAATTGTTTTGCCACTGATTTGATGCCACTCTTAATGTAATATGTAATTATCTCTACGTGTGCAAACAGGGATCTTCTTTGAAGATACCATATATTTGAGTGGAACTGCACAAGAAGATGTTGGAAATATTAAACTAATCAAGGAGTATATAGTAAGCATGGCAACCACAGTAGATAACAACAGATGGTTCCGGAGAAGTGCTTGATCTGTATGCTCTACACAATAAGCCTCCTGACAAAGGTTGGTACTCGCCCATGGATTTCATCCATATGATTGAGCTTTGTCATCTCTATTGGTCTTGTGCTACTATTTAGATAGTGTCATGGGAAAGTGGTATTGTCCTTGAGAAGTGCTTCATCTATGCTATTTTAAATATTTCCTTTCCTTTTTTCGAGCAAACAGGGATGCTAGCATTTAGTTGCCCTCTTGTCTTTGCACAACATGATCATCCTCCTCTAAAGAAGAATATGGAGTACGTGAAGTGACTTGTTCCGATTATGCCAGGATGAAGAAGCCCCGTCTATCTACTCATTAGAGGGAGCAACTGAAGGATGGTTACATTACTCCCCACAAGACCAAACTAACTTCAGGTTAGAAGGACTAACGTATCTCCATCTTTTTTGCTGTGATGCACAAGTACAATGTTGTTCTAGGATTCTTTCCGATGAGTTCCATTTTTTAAAAGTGTGCTCTACATGGACCATGTAGGTGCCTGTTTAAACTGTCAATTCATAGTACAGTTTGCTTAATACTAATCACTTTTTTTGTATTTGTGCAAACAGGGTGCTCAACTTGATTTCAATGGGAACTACACAAAATGTTCATGAATACATTGAATCATTCATTTCCATCACAAGAAAGGAGGTGCCGATATGTTCAAGGCGTTGCAACATATAAAGGCGAAATCATACAAGCTTTGCGCGAATTTGGTTGATTTTGGTGGAACTGCACAAAAAGAACAGCTGGTTTATTTAGCACGAGGTGCCATGCCAATGTCTGAACTAATGGCAAACCCTGCCCATTCCACAATCATAGGCATTTGATATTATGGAATGGGAAAACCTTGTCAAAGTTCTCTCATTGATGTATGCAAAACAACACGCATTTGAAATTTTTGAATGGGACAACCTTGTCAAATTTTGCTCATTGACGTTAGCAAGAAGACATGCGTTTGATATTTTCAAATGGGATGCCCTTAGCTGTCAGCAGCATCGGTCGATTTTTCTTTATTCTTTAGTTGTGAAGTAAATCTTGGCTCTGACATGTGAATCGCTTAGATGCATAATCATTGATTGTTTTGAATGTTCTCTATGAATTGCCAGGCCTATGTGTTTGACTGCAATGTACAGGAACGCTAAAAAGCTTCTCAAACTCTTTGCACTCCCTCTATTCCTTTTTACTTCACATATTAGATTTCTTTCAAGTCAGTTGATTTTACATTGTGAATGTTCATACTTTTTTCTATAAGATTGGACAAAGTAGAGATACTTTTACTGCAGACAAAGCTTGTATCTCTCCCTAATAATAAAGCACGGATGAGTCTCCGGGTTCACCGTCACGACGTTTTTGCAAAAAGATCCCTGTGGTTTTTGCTATTCAGCCTGCAGTCATTCTTTTAAGTGGGCATCTCAGAAAACGTTTGGTTCTCCTGTGCTTGTACGTTTCAATTGCTAACCTCCAGCTCCCGTGTACCAGGGAAAAGGGGATCCATGGAGATGAGGAACTAAGGTGGAGATGCGGCAAGGCGGAGAAGGAGTGCGGAGGAAGGGCGGCTTCGGGCTCGTGGCGGACCGGATCCAGCGAGGGGGAGGCCGGATCCGTCGGCTAGCGATGCGAGGAGCTCACGGCGGAGCTCGAGCGCCATGGGAGTTAAGTAGGAAAAGGAGAGAGCGGCGGGGTCGCGGGTACATGCGCACACTCGCGGACGCAGGCAAACGGCTCCGGCAGGAGACGTGACGCACGACGGCGACAGCGGCTCTCCTCAGGAGGACCTTGGGCGTTGAGAGGTTGAGCTGTGCGCTGCACCAAGGACAGAGCCCACCGACTGCTCGTCATGGGCCACCGCCACCACGCCTTCGACGGGATCGGACCTCCACCACTCCAGCAAGCAGGAGCATCGTGGTGGTTGCGGTCAATTGAAATCTTAGTTTCTTCATCTTCTTTGAGATTATGTTTTGTCTGCATCTGATAATTAGGATGACCTCCTTTCTTTCAGGTTTGTACTGTTAATTAAGATGAACTTGGGTGTCGAGGATGATTTGGAAGATTATATATCCTGACCAGATAAAATCAGTGCTGCCGATCTGAGTTGATTTTCTTTTGATAAAGGGAGCTTTAATATGTTAGTTGATTTGGAACATTATTTCTCTAGACCAGATAAAATCAATGCTGCTGATTTGAGTTGATTCGGAAGATTATGTCTTCAGACCAGATAAAATCAGTGTTGCTGATGTGAGTGCCTTTCCATTATGCTGAACATTCTTTATCATTTGTTCTACTTAAGCAGAAGAAATTTCATTGTGTCAACTTAATTAGAAAATGATAATGATTCTTTAAATCCTTTACTCTTAAAAGTTTATCATAGTAAATGTACCTTCAGCTCACCATACATTTGTTTCATATATATTGACAACTATAATAGCAGTAGCAATGCGTGATTATGACATATGAAAAAGATTGTTTTACTGTCAATTTTCAGTATATTGTTAGTGACTAATTATTTCCTAATTTTGTTTAGTTTTGTTGGAGAGAATATGTAAGGCTAATGTTTGAGCAGGAGAGTGACAAGATGCAAGAGTGATACATCCAAGCACTTGATTTGAGTCAAACTTGGTTTGCTGTACAGAATTCCACCGTATTTGTCCACACAAATAGTTCTTCATATTTAGTCAAAATTGTTTTTCTCCATAGTTCAGTGTCTACATCTTTATTCTCCGAATATAGTCATACTCTCCATTTTATAAAGTGCAGATGTACTTCGGCCAATTGATTTTAGTAGTCCTCCTGTTTGTACAGTATGGATGAAATTTGACCTACCAGTATACCTATAAAGATATTAAGATTGGATACTTAAAAATCCTATACGAACTTTTGTCTTCAACATGATTTCACAATATATAGTTTTATGACATTTCGGTAAATATATTCAAGTAAAATATTGGTGGTTAAAGCCGGATTATGGAGATCTTACCAAAACAAACAACTACTAGGAACTAGATCAATGTGTATTTGCAAGTCAAGCTCAGCTTATAGTGATTGTGAAGTGAGATTGAATGCATTTTGGCGATGAAATCACGTAGGATCAAAGCGGAGGTGCCTACTTTCTACCAAGAAATTGCATCTTCATCAAATGTTTATGTCTTCCTTTCTTCCTTGACAATATGAATCTGAATACTACTTTCTTTTCCTGGATGTAGTTTCCACTATAGTATATAGCTACCTTCCATGTCTTTTGTGAACCCAGTTTGTAGTGTGCCACTCTGAAGCTGAATTCTTCTTGTGTACCCAGTTTGTAGTGTGCCACTCTGAAGCTGAATTCTTCCTGGGTGTATCATGCACCTGTGTCTTCTTGTTGTATATTCTCAAGTCTCAACTGCAGATTCTCAAAGGCATTGGACACCACTTGGACCTACAACAAAGATTTGGACTATTTAATTTAGTGACATTGATCATAGCCGCCTGCTAGTTTTCTTCACTCCCCAGCTCTAGCTTTTGGCGTACACGGTACACCGTGACAATTCTATCTTGGTTCTAGACAAATAGGTTGCATGTTCTTCTATTATCATGAGTATCATGTTCTCACTTGCAGTTCGGTTATTAAGTTAAAGCTAAAGTCCTGATTGTACTGTCTAGAGGTGGAATGGCTAAGCTCTCTTTATGATCCTTTCTGCCGAATATCTTGCAAATGCCACTCTTAAAGCTAAAGTGCAGGAAATTATTAGGTGTGTGGGTATCAGTCCACTATGTTCTTATGTCGATGGATCCGGGAAATGTTGACACTTTTTGGTTTTGGTCACAAAAATGTTTGTATAGGATATCATCTTGAATATATGTATTTCTAAAGTAATACTACTTCCTAGTTAGTTAATTGAAGTATTGATACAATCAATTGGATGTTTTTCTATAGTTATGGATCTAGCGGAAAAATTGTTGTTTTCACATCATTGTTTTTCTCCATAGTTCATTGTCAGAATCTTTATTCTCCTAATACATTCATATTGTCCATATAAGTGCATCTTTTAGTTCGTAAAAGTACTTTGTACTTTGACCAATTAATTTCACTAGAACCCCTGTGTACAGTATGGATGAAGCACCTTGCAATTATTGGTACTCTTGTGCTAAATGTAGTTTATAAAGAAAAAGAATTCCATCTTTTTGTTTCTTCCATGGCGATAAAACTGAATATTTTCACACATGAGTGTCACACAAGGCATGACGAGCTAATGTCAAGCACCTAGAACAAAGTCGTCAACAAGTTGACAACATTGCATACTAGTTTTTTTTACTAATTGAAGTAACAAGCAGATACCATTCCACAGTTACACCATAAGGGAGCATCTTGGTGTTGCAGGGTGAGAGGCTGTGGTGGATCGGAATTGCTGGGAGTAGGTTTCGTCGTGTCAGGTGTGGGCTTGCGGCAAGCCTCTTCGGCCTCCTGCCATGGCATTGGGGTCGGTACATGAAAGAAGGGTAACTGAAGTACTAAACAAAGAATATATGAAACAGTAAAATCAAGTGCTTTTTCCTTCCATTGCAAAATCATTTTGTACTTATTCATTTTGCGACGTTGTGGGGCGTGGAGCGTCAACGAGGGCGCTGATTTCTACTACCAAAGCCGACGTGTTACTTCTAAAAAAACAGCCCACGTGTTAGCTAGCATGCACACGTGTTGAGTTTTCAACACTTATTAGATGTGTTAGCTAGCGAGGGGTCACCAAATCTCTCCGAGACGTGTTAGTGCACATATGTGTTTATTCTCTTACCGAATTTGATTCTATGCTACATGTTTTTATTTTAAGGTTTAAATTAACTTTGTTTATGTCTTATTCGTGAAAAAAATATCCTGGTTTCTCCCTCACGGACTCATACCGACTATGTGGACGCGAAAACTAAGAAGGAAACAAACATCATATATACATGGATAAGGATTAGACAATGTTTGACAAAGGCTTAGAGGACACATGGCAAAGGCTTATATGCTTGCACTTTCAGTAAAGCTAGAAAATAGGAAATTATGATTAGTCCTTAATTGAGGTACAATAGACTAAGTAAAACAAGAAGTTAGAATGTCCATACGACAGGACATCGCGGTTAACACACCATGCATGCCTGGACGTCGGACGAAGTATACTATATTTTTATTATCCGATGTATCTCAAAAGAAGCATTGCGTGTTTGGTATTTTTGTTACCATTACGGTAACCTAAAGATAAGGTTGTTCATCCCATTAGTTGACTAGGATCCACTTCCCAAGTTTCGAACTAGCGCCCAAGGATTCCTATTGCTAATTGATTCGTCATTTTTGTTATCATCAAACTTATCATCCATCTGTCTGGCCTGATTAATGATAATTGACATTTGCTTTACAGCGAAGCACATCAACCTTTTTTTCTCCTGTTGCAACGCACGGGCATGTTTGCTAGTGTAGACTAAAAAGAACAAGAGGGAGTACATGTGAAACTGCTGCAAACGAGGTGATCACCGTGGGAATAATGCTAGTATGTATTGTTTTGCATGTTCATCCAATGCCAGTGATACAAGAATTCACACTAATTGAACTAAATTCATTCATACACGATAGGATTTCATATAAAAATGTCGGATTTCATTACATTTCATACATTCTTCAAATAAAAGGGGTGCGCTGGAGGTATAATTAATTAACTGAAGCTAACCACCTGTGTCCGGCTAGCCAAACACAAGCTTCTTCTCCAGCGGACTGAGCTTCAGTGACTTAACTGCAGGTACAGTTGCGTAACTGACAGGTGGCCCAGATGCCTGTTGGGCCCACATGTGAGTGATCCAACTACACCTGCAGTTAGGTAACTGAAGCAGCGTCCTTCTCCAACATAGCTCTCCGACTCCACATCACCGCCAAGAAGCTAATCGGCCGTCAATGGTCAACCTTCCTAGCTTGGCTTCAGCCGTAGGGTAGCAGCGGTGGCCTTACTTGGACCCGAGCGACGGTGACCTACCGTGTTTTACTCTTCCTCATTTTCTGTGTGGCGCGGCCTCATTGGCAGTGGGGCGGGGCCTCAACGGAGCCGACGATGTCCTCTGTCTCATCGCCGGTGGGGCAGCGCCTCAATGGAGCTGGGGAAATCCTCCCCCTCATTGACAGAAGGGTGGGGCCTCGGCTGAGCCGGCGATGTCCTCTGTCTCGTTGTTGGCGTGGCGGGGCCTTGGCGGAGTAGGGCTAGGCCCTCATCGAAGCTGGCGAGGTCCTCCGCCTCGGTGCCGGCGAGGCGAGGCTTCGGCGGAGCCAGCGATGTCCTCTACCTCATTGTTGGCGCGGCGGGTCTCGGCGGAGAAGGGCCTTCCGAAGCCGGCAAAATCCTTCTCCTCGGTGCTGGTGGGGCGGGGCATCGACGGAGCCGGCGGTGTCCTCTGCCTCATTGTTGGTGCTGCAGGGCCTCGATGGAGCAGGGCTTCAATGACGCCAGCGGAGTGGGGACTCGTCAGAGCTGACATTGTCCTCTGCCTCATCCTCTATCTCGCCAAACAGTGCTTCGCCCGCTTCATCACCCTCTTTGTAGGCGGCCGCAGCCTCTGCGACCCACATGCGGTACCGCCAGCGCTCGAGGCGGCCCTTGCGAGCGTGTAACGCCCCGAGACCGATGTGCCAGGTGTCGTTCAGTTATTCGCTGGTGTTGCCTTGTCATTTCTTGCGTGTCATGCATTGCATATCATGTCATCATGCGCATTTCATTGCATACGTGTTCGTCTCGCGCATCCGAGCATTTTCCCCGTTATCCGTTTTGCATTCCGGCGCTTCGTTCTCCTCCGGTGGTCATTCCTACCTTCCTTTCGTGTGTGGGCATTAAACATTTCCGGATTGGACCGAGACTTGTCTTGCGGCCTTGGTTTACTACTGGTAGACCGCCTGTCAAGTTTCGTATCATTTGGACTTCGTTTGATACTCCAACGGTTAACCGAGGGACAGAAAAGGCCTAGTGTGTGTTCCAGCCCAACACCCCTCCAATTTGGTCCAAAACCCACCAAACTCTGCTCCATGTCCTAGAGCGTTCGATCACGATCGCGTGGCCGAAAACCGCACCTCATTTGGACTCTCCTAGCTCCACTTATGCCTATATATACACCCCTCCATTTTCGGATCTCTCCCTCTCCCCGAAACCCTAGCTAAAAAAACAGATCCGTGCCGACGGACCTGTCCGGAGCCTAGCCGGACACGTCCGCCGCTGCCCCGCAGCCACCCGCGTCGCAACACATGGCACCGGCCACACCCATCGCCGCCGAGCCCGCCTGGCCCATGCCCGGCCCCCGTGCGCCGCCACCGGGCCCGAGCGCCCCCGCTCCTCTCCGCCTCCAGCGCCGCCGCCCCTTCCGGCTCTGGTGGCCGGAGCAGCCGCCGCGCCGCCTCTCCATCCACCGCCGCGCGCCCCCGTCCGAGCCGGCCCCGCGCCGCCGCCGCCGGCCTCGGGAAGCGCGCCGCCACCGCCGCCCCGTCGTCCTCTACATTGACCTGCCGGATCCCGCGTCTCCGGCGACCTCGACCTCAACTCCGGCGAGCTTCAAGTCCAACTCCGGCGTGCATCGGTTCCCGTGCCCGATCTGGATCTCAGATCCGAAATATCTCGGTTGACTTTCGCTCCCGAACCCTAATTTTTTCGAGCATACTTTGACCAGTGATATCTCCGCATCCGTAGCTCCGTTTTGGACATATAGCATATCAAAATGTTGGTCTCAACGAGTACATCATTTCATTCCATTGCATCATTTTCATTTGAGCTTATCTTGATGCCCAAAATGCTGTTAGAAGGAGGCTTCATGAGTTAATTGTCAGATCTGCTAGTTCATCTTAGACTTTTGTCATTTTTGCCATGATTATTGTGTGCATGCTATGCCTGTGAGTCCTTTATATGTTTTGTTAAGAATTTTGTCTTCTTTCTAGAGGTGCAACCCATGAATTTTTAGGATGTGTGTGGTGCTTATGCAAGCTTGCAAAGAGAGGCACCCGGGAAAGCTGTTTTCAGAGACTTAGTTGTTTTCACTAAGTCTGGGATTATTTAGTTCATGATGCCATATGTTCAGCTTGTTTCCTAGTGATCCGTGCCTCTTTTGAGGATGATCAGTAAAGGAGTTTTTTTAATCATGTTATCCTCTATCCATCCATATCTTTTTTTGCAATTATGGAGCAACCTAGCTTGAGTCAATCGAGCTCTACTTTTGCTTCGTGGTGAATCTGGGCAGATCGTCAACTCGTTTGCGATTTTGCCGGCGTTGTTGTAGTTGATCCGTGCATGCTATGCCATTGTTCTTGCCATGTCTAGCTAGTATTTTGTGCCTTCTTAATGGATGTATGCCTGCCTTGCCATGACTTGCACCGTGGTGAGTGCATCGAGCTCGTTTACATGCCTTCCTGAGTTATATTTCAGCATGTCTCAGTTTTCACTAAATCTGAAAACTGATTGTGTTTTAGCTATGTTCGTGTGCCAGTTAGTATATTTTGTGAACCCTTTTGGCCCCAGGTCACTTTGGGTCTTTTGTTAAGCTTGTTGAGTAGCTCCATGCCATATTCTTACTTCTCTTAATCAGGTCATGTATCATGTTGTTTTGCTGCTCCGAAGAGGGCTTCGTGATCTGAAATTTCAGACAAGTGTTAATTTCACTAAGTCTGGAATCTGTTTTGCATTTGCGTTTTTGCCATGCTTGTTTGAACCTCTTAATGGATGAATTGGCCGTAGCTCAGTGCTAGTATTTTGTTAAGCATCTTGTGTGCATCCCTGCCATGTATTTTATTGTCATGTTTGGTGGCTGTAGCATGTTCATCTCATTGCATTTAGATGCCTACTTGCTGTAAATCGCAGACCGGTGTCATTCTTAAAACGCTTGCCATTTCCAAACCGTAACTCCGATTCCGGCGTTCTTTATATCGTTTTCAAGCGATTTCATCTCATATTTCCAGTGGCACCCTTGGAATTCCAAGTTGAGGCCAGGTTCATGCATTTCCTATCATATCTTGCATTTTGCATCCCGCATCGCATCCCGCATAACATATCATCATTTCATCTTATTGCTTGGTCTTGCACGTGGTTGATTGTATCCTTGTTGCTTGTTTGTCTTGTTGGGTAGATCCGGGAGACGAGTTCGCTACCGAGGAGCCCGTTGAGTTTGCTTGTGAGGATCCAGTCAACTCTGACAACTGTGCAGGCAAGATGATCATACCCTCGAAATCACTACTATCTTTGCTATGCTAGTTTGCTCGCTCTTGCCATGCCAATGCTACGATGCCTACCTTTTGCTTGTCAGCCTCCCAATTGCCATGTCAAACCTCTAACCCACCATGTCCTAGCAAACCGTTGATTGGCTATGTTACCGCTTTGCTCAGCCCCTCTTATAGCGTTGCTAGTTGCAGGTGAAGATTGGAGGCCGTTCCTTGTTGGAACATCATTTATTTACTTTATGGGATATCATTATATTGCTATGTTATCTTAATGCATCTATATACTTGGTAAAGGGTGGAAGGCTCGGCCTCTCGCCTAGTGTTTTGTTCCACTCTTGCCGCCCTAGTTTCCGTCATATCGGTGTTATGTTCCCGGATTTTGTGTTCCTTACGCAGTTGGGTTATAATGGGAACCCCTTGATATTTCGCCTTGATTAAAGCTTTTCCAGCAATGCCCAACATTGGTTTTACCATTCGCCACCTAGCCCCTTTTCTTTCCCTTGGGTTCTGCAGACTCAAGGGTCATCTTATTTTACCCCCCCCCCCCGGGCCAGTGCTCCTCTGAGTGTTGGTCCCACCGAGCGATGCCCGAGGCTACCAGGGGCAACTCTGGGCTGGCTTACCCGACGTCTGGCTCATCTGAGTGTGCCCTGAGAAAGAGATATGTGCAGCTCCTATCGAGATTTGTCGGCACATTCGGGCGGTGTTGCTGGTCTTGTTTTAACCTGTCGAAGTGTCTTGAGTTACCGAGATACCGAGTCTGATCGGAACACCTTGGGAGGAGGTCTATTCCTTTGTTGACCGTGAGAGCTTGTCATGGGCTAAGTTGGGACTCCCCTGCAGGGATTGAACTTTCGAAAGCCGTGCCCGTGGTTATGGGCAGATGGGAATTTGTTAATGTCCGGTTGTAGATAACTTGAACTAAACTTAATTAAAATGAATCAACTGTGTGTGTTACCGTGATGGCCCCTTCTCGGCGGAGTCCGGGAAGTGGACACGGTGTTGGAGTTATGCTTGCGCAGGCTATTCCTCTAGATTCTCGCTCGCGCTTTGCCTCCTCTTCTCGCTCTCTTTTGCGTATAAGTTAGCCACCACATATGCTAGTCGCTTGCTGCAGCTCCACATATACTTGCCTTATCCTTCCTATAAGCTTAAATAGTTTTGATCGCGAGGGTGCGAGATTGCTGAGTCCCTGTGGCTCACAGATACTATAACTCCAGATGCAGGTCTAGGTGATTCCGCTCCAGGTGATGAGTACGAGCTCAAGTGGGAGTTCGACGGGGACTCTCAGCGTTACTACGTGTCTTTTCCTGATGATCAGTAGTGGTGCCTAGTTGGGGTTCGATTCAGGGCCTTGTCGCATGTTGGGTTCTTTTCTATTTTGGCGCCGTAGTCGGGCCATGAGTGTTTGTCTGATGGATGTTATTTATGTACTCTGATGTGACGTGGCGAGTGTAAGCCAACTATGTATCTCCCCTTTTATTCTATATATTACATGGGATGTTGTGATGATTTCCTAATTTGCGACATTGCTTTCAATGCGGTTATGTCTCTAAGTCGTGCCTCGACACGTGGGAGCTATAGCCGCATCGAGGGCGTTACAAGGCGGAGCGGTACGAGTCGAGCAACGCCTACTGCTCCGCCCGCTCCATGATGATCTGTCCTCCGCCTGCAGGTGCTCCTGGAGGAGATGGTGGTTGTAGGCGGCATCGGCCTGCGCCTCCCGGAACCGCTCCTGAAGATTCTGCCTCACCGTGTCCATGTATTGGCCACGGGCCTCACCGATGGTCATGGTGCAATGCACCAGCGAGGATGGCGCGGAGGAGGGGGTTGGCGCCGGATCATCGACCACCATGTTCTCCATTGGGACGTCGTCAACCCCTGGCTACCTAACGGCTTGGTCCGTCATACGCCTGTCCCGAAGAGCGCCGGAGCACGAGGAAGCAATGGTGGGCAGTAGTGGTGTGGATATGACAAAGAGAAGGGAGGCATATGACTGCGACTATGGCCGGCGCAGCAGTTTATATAGCAATGATGGGCAGTGGAGGGACGGACGTGTGGCACCGAAGTAGCCGCCTCGACAACCACGCATCATTAATGTGGGTGGCAGACGGATGGACGACACTTGTGTTGTTTGAAGGCGGAGCAATCACCTGCACCGGGAAGCGGGGCGGGCGGCGCTGACCGTTTTGGGCGAAAAGCATGCGCGGGCAAAGGGAGGTGGTCTGGGTGGGCCAAGGCAGTCAGACTCATGCTAGGCAACGGGTTAGTCTAGTAGCCGGACATGCTGGCTCGCCAGCGAGCTGGCCGAGTTGAGCAACGACAATCAGACGATGGACGTAGCTTTCGACCAGGAGCCGGCACCACTGTCCATGTCGGTTCATGTCGTGTTCAGCATGGAGTAGGTGCGATCGCACTTCGATGCCCTAATGGCGGAAGAGCTACTAGCGCAGGAGGACCTATGATGCAACCTCCGTCTCCTCAACGAGCACCAGCGAACAAGCGAACGACAATGCCATCGCGGACATGTGGCCCTATGATCCTGGCTTCCCGAATGAGCAGCGAGCGCTGTATCAGACCATCCGTAGGGCCCGCGAGGCCCTCTCCATCATCCTTCGAGTTGTTGCGCTCGTCGTGGCGCCGCCGTCTAGTGTTGTCAATATGGTCAACGGACATGAGGAATGAGGAGATCACTTTACTTGGAGAGGATGACAGTGGGGACCCACTAGGGCCATAGCCGCACATACGCAACTGCCTCCTTATTATATACAACTATATTTTTTTTGCTTCCTCCTGTTCTGATGACATCACGGTCCCACACCATTGTCAACCTATGTAGTCAATAAACAAGAGAATTGCACAAGGAGCAGCTGACAGCTGGGACCAAGGAGCTTGAGCAGTATTTGTGTTTTTGAGGTGTGAGCTCTGCAGAGTTTTTCTTAAGCGATGTTTTCGTTGTTGTTCAGAGGAGAGCAGGGTATTAACTGGGCGGGTTGTGGCCCATCTAGGCCAGGCCAGATATCCAGCCTAGATATTAATTTTTTTCAAGCCAAAAATGGCTAGCCCAGCTATCCCATTTTTCAGGAATACCCACGCAAGGTCAACTTGTTATTCTCCACCCCGCTGGGCTGCAAATCTTTCCTAGGAGGGATGCATTTGGCTTAACCAAAAAATGGGCTTTAAGAAATAATAAATGAGATGTAATTATAAAAATTGGGCAGTAACTATAAAAAATTGCACCAAACACGTAATTAGTTCATAAAATATTATTTTTTGATTTTGATAATTTTAATTTCATTAATTGTTGTGCGCACAATATTTCATTAGATTTTTACTAATACAAATTTATATTGAAATTGTATTTAATCTGACTAGAAATTTCGGGATAAACATATTTCGGATCCCATCAAAATGTGTGAAATTTTATTGAATTCTATTTTGAGTGGTTAGTTGAAATTATTAATCATTGTCCTAGCTAGAAATGGGATGTACTTTTAACAAACTGTAAATGGCTGTAGTAAATTCCATTAGAATTCAAAAATGGGCTGCACATTCTTACAAATTGCAAATGGGCTATAAGTTCTCTACCACACACTTGTGGGCCTACTAAGTTGACGTGTCCCTAAAAAAAGTATGTTGACGCGTATGCAAAGCTTTGTCAACTTATAGTCAACACACGGTTCTAGCAGCAGTGGCTGTTGGATGTCCATCCAACGGATGTCGTGCTTCTTCTTCAATCTCGGATATTCTAGCTTCAGCCGCCCAAAAAATGGTTCCTACCCCTGATATCTGGGGCGCACCATTTCAGAGGCTGACCTGTGGGCTTACTAAGTTGAAGTGTACCAAGGGCTTTGTCAACTTAGTCAATATAAACGATTCTAGTTGTAGTGACCGTACGATGTCCATCCAACGACTGTCGTGCTTCTTCAACCTCTGGTCTTCTTGCTCCAGCCGCCCAAACCAGCATCGGCCGTGCTGCCTGCTCTTGCCGCCCTTGTCCAACTGTGCTGCCACATTGGCCATGCCATCCCTCTATACTTACCCACACCTCCTGTTATTCTCCGGCGACGACAGCCTCACACCGCGGCCGAAGCAGTTAACCCACGTATTCCCCTCCGCAAGGGCATCCACTCCAGCGTCTTCCCCGACTTCGTGTCGTTCCCTTCCTGGGCCTCGTCGTCGTCCACCACCTTGGTGCTCTCGGTGCGGTGTGGTCAATGTGGTCAACGAAGTAGAGCCATCGGAAGAGGACTTTAGGTGGTGATGCTGACAACTAGACCCACCAGCTACATCTTCGAACACAAGGAAGTGCCTCCTTATTACTCGCAAAAAAAAACGATTCCTGCCCCTGACAGCTGGAACGAGCAGCTATATCTTCGCACGCAAGGAAGTGCGTCCTTATCCTCCCTGACCGCTGGGACCCACCCGGTTAAAGCATACGTAGCGTTGTCTGTCTGGTCACGAACGTGTACGTACATACTCGTCGATCGGTCTATCTTCAGGCTGCAACGATGAACCATGGCCGTGTAAGGAAGGGCACGTGTCGTAGTAGAGGCGCGCACGTAGCATGTCACGTAGTCCCATTAATATTGTGTACACGTGCGTACAGCGGCCACGGTGCAAGAAAGCAAATATGACCACGTACGTACATATGGGCGGGGTCTCAAACGCCTACTCGCGCATACGTACGGCCAGGGCTCATGTACATGGCTAGGTCAGAACAGAGAAACTGCGTCGTCGTGGTCACCGGGAGGCAACAGAATGCATCGTGTTCATCGGGAGGCAACGGAATACGTCGTGTTCATCGGGAGCCAACCGGCTTGGACGGAACAACCAATCGAAACGAGGCCTGGCATACGGCAGAACAGAGGAAACGACCTTGTGTTTGACCAGCCATAGTCAAAACAGGATCATGTTCATCGGGAGGGGTCTGGCGTACTGCAAAACGGAGGAAACGGACTTCTCTTGGACCTCCTACGGTCAAAACGGGGTCCTGTTGATCGGGAGTGTGGCGTACCGCAAAACAGAGGAAACGGACTTGTGTTGGAGCACTACAGTCGAAATGGGGGTCCTGTTCATCGGGAGGGGTGTGGCGTACCGCAAAACGGGACTCCACGGGATACTGTTCATCTCCACCGTTGACCTCCTCCAGCCTCCACAGGCTACTTTTCATCCACCGTCAACGTCCTCCAGCCTCCACCTGCGACTGTTCATGCAGGGGCTCTTGTTCATCCAACCTCCACCGCTCCCCCACCCGCTACTATTCAACCAGCCCTTTCCACAGGGTCCTGTTCCACCACCCCTCCACGGGCTACTGTTCATCCATCCCTCCACCGGCTACTGTTCCACCAGCCCTCCATGTGGTCCTGTTCATCCAACCCTCCATGGGGTCCTGTTCATCCACCCCCAACCGGCTCGATTGGGGTCCTGTTCATCCAACCCCCCACCGGGAACTGTTCATCTAACCCCCCCCCCAACAACGCTCACTATTACTGAGGTAGCATCGATCGGCTTCAGTTAGAAGCAGTAGCGAAGGAATCGCTCGATCGAGTTTAGTTAATAGCCACCGATCGATCGCTTTGGTTCAGTAACACATAGCCTGCAGTGCAATCGCTTGGGCTCAGTTAGGCGAACGCCTCGCTCGGGTTCAGTTAGAGCCCCACGCCTCGCACCCACGCGCGTACGTGTACGAGAGAAACGTGCATCGCTCGGCCCCCGACCACCCACCGTAACCGGGAACTCCCCGATATTTTCCTCGCCCTCGCTTCTACCACAGGTTTTTCCGTCATGGACGGCCCAAACAATATCATGCAGCTGTGTCTCCGGCCTGCCCTGGACGAAAAGCCCATTTCCTGTCATGATTTTTTGTCATAGAAGTAGGAGCCCACCACATCTATGATGATACCGCATTTTGTCACAATTATCATCATAGAAGTGTCATAACCATGCCAGAAAAAATCGTTCAGCCCAAAATGTCACGGATGTGTCTTCTTTTTGTAGTGCAACTCTGTTTTTTCTCTACTGCTATACTCCTATAAAAGACTCAGTTGGTGATGCTGGTGTGTCTGCCATCCGCCATTTCTGACCATTAGATCTGCATCTAACGGTTGTGATGTAAGTTGTGGCCTTTTGCAACAATTCCCACTTCTCTGCTCCAGTTTACACAAAACCCCTTTGTATCTTCAAACCAACCACATTCCTCCCTCACCTCATCAAAACAGTCCAAAGAATATATTTGGAGTGAAACATAAGATATTTTTAGTCATATGTATATCAAAACTAAACTGTTTTCTTTAAAATTTGTGAATATGTATTATTCTACATTGGATCTGTTGCAACGGACGGGCTCATTGCTATAAAGGTTTATCTCTTGCATCATCCGCAACGAACACCTGGTGTACTGGTCCGGGCCTGATGCTCGCAGCGCGATGACCTAAGTTCAAATTCTGTCCTAAACTTTAGCTTTTTATATTTTTTATATATACTTCTTTCGCTACTGCACTGACAGTGAAACCCACAGATTAGTTAGAATACAAGATTAAGGAATCATACATGCAATTAACTCAAATGGATTGGACGTGACTCTATTATTCTCCAACGGCAACTCGCAAATTTCCTCCCACGGGTCAGAGTAGGTTTCTCGGTTTGCATGCGGGTTTAACAGAGGCGTTTGATGGAGGCGAGGAGGCGTGTTCAGCCGAGCATGCAGCGGGCAGCGCCGTACTATTCGATTTGACAGCTACTAGTATCTATACCTACTAATAAAGCAAGGTGTGTTTCGCCAATTTTTTCATCCGTTCACCACCAAAAAAAAATCTATCCGATGTGGTACTAAATTCGTATGCATTCATCTACTGGAAAAAGGCATTACCAGATTTGTAAGTGTGCCGTGCGTTGTGGCCCAGATAAGCCAGCCTACTTATTTTTCTGCAGACCACCTGTAAAAGTTCTATTTTCAGCACGGGGCGATAAAAGGTCGGTGCTTCGCACATGACAGCCAATAATGGGCTAGCCCAATTGTCTTTGTTTCTGTGTTTCATTTTTGTTTTTATTCTCCTTCCACTATCTCCATTTTCACTTCCAAGTTTATTTTTCTTATAGAATTTATTTCATAAATTCAAGTTCTCAAAAAAGTTTAGAATTTCAGAAAAATCAAATTGTAGAAAATGTTCGGAATTCCAAAATTTTGTTCCTATTTTGAAAAATATCCGGAACTTGAAAAAAGTTTCCCATTTTTTTGAAAATATGTATTATTTTTTGAATTGTTCGAGATTTCTAAAAAGAAAATGGCAATTTAAAAAAAGCTCCAAATTAGAAAAATGCCCTTGTTTTACTGAAATTTGCACAATTCAAAATAATGTTAAAAGTTACACATTTTCAAAAAAATGTTACGAATTTTTAACACATGTTCCCATTCTAAATTTATTTTAACAAATTAAAATAATGTTTGTGAATTTCAAAAGATGTTCCTACTTAAAATTTTGTTCACGTTTTGCTGAAAGTGTACATAATTTTTGTTTCAAAAAAGTCAGTATTAAAAAATGTTCATGTTTCCTACAATATGCAAAAACTTCATACCGGAAAATCTTATCGATTGAAAGGAAAAGTAGATTGAATAATTCATGGGCCTTCTCTAACGTATGATGACATAACAAATTTTTAAATGACCTTGATCAATGAATGGAAAAATAACGGATTGATTACTTCACACCCGGCTAAACCGAGAAGCTAAATGTTCCTTTTTCACATGCGCACAGGGTTTTGCTTGCACATATAATTCTCACTAACTTTAAATGCATACTAATTTTTCACCCATTGCAATGGACGGGCATATTTGCTCGTATTATTAAAAAGAAAGAAGAGTAGTAGAGATAGAGATAAGAGTAGAGATAGAGACTTGGGAGGAGCACCATCTACTGCTTCATGTGCTACTCCTGCGCTCCATTCAGTGGCCGCAATGTCCCCTACATCCACTCCCTCCTGTGCTCCATTCAGCGGGCGTTGTTGAAATTTGGGGAGCGCACTCGCGTGACTGCTGGTAGCGACAACTTCACCGACAACGACTTCTTCCCTGACCTCGGCAACCTCTTCCTCAACGACATGCGCGACAACCTCAACACCAACGGTGCTGCTCCCGTTGCACCGTATGCATTTCTGTCCTTCCTGTTCCAAATCATGGTCGAATTCATGTTTCTAGTCTATGTCCTATATTCGATCTGTTTATCTACTATGCTAGTCCACATGATTAGTTTAATCTCTGTTATAGCCATCATGATTTATTTTGTGCTTATTTGACTAAATCTCGTAGTAACTTGCTCATTTATTCAATTGGCACAACGTCCCCTATAGCCACTCCCGTTTCATGGACGACCTGGTCGATGCCTCCAAGGATCCCTTCGTCTACTGCTATGAGTGCCCGATGCCATTCTGGGGCTCACCGGCGGACCTTGTGCATCACCTCACGCAGGCATCCGTCTATCGCTACTGGCTTGCGGCGAAGAACATCAAGTACGAGACGTGCTACCCGTTCGCCGTACTGGAGTCTTTGGAGGATCATTGCTGCCTACTAGTCTTGGAGGAGGACGGCACCGTCTTCCTCTTGATCATGGGCACCGGCGAGGCCCGCGCAGGCCGCCGCCCCGTCTCTGTAATATGCGTCAAGGGCGACGCCGCTGACGCTGACACTGACACTGACACGAGGACGATGTACGGGTGTGTGCTCACTATTACTGCCCCTCAGAGGTACGTGGGCGCTCACACCTGCTCCAAGACACTGACTAGGACTGTGCCGAGCTGGGACCTTCTTGCCGATGTGGACATGGAAGACGCATGGTAGTATTTTCCCCCAACATGCTGCACGGGGACTCCAAGGAGGTTCACCTGGACATATGCATTACCAAGTTAAATGATGATCATTAGTCTTCGCTCAATGTAATCCGCTGTCTAAGCATGTGGAGATCTCTTATTTATATATTATAGAACCTTCCATGCATGATCTTGCTCTATTAGAGTATCGTGCTTGAATAAAAGTTTATCCATTTATGGTTTAGTCTAGAATCTTCCATGTATGTGTTTGCTCCATTAGAGTTCTCACTTGCCATTTATGAGATTAACTGAGAATTTTTACTGTATTACCAGTGAAAGACTTACGATGGACCATTTCTTACATCTACTCTGCCCCCTTCCAAGTCATCCCAATTTAATCCCTTCGTCTAGTTGTATAAGAGCATGGTTAATACTTAATAGTATAGCCAACTGTTGACTATAAGAAAGTGCCATGTCATATGTACCCAACATGTATAACAATCGATACTCAAAAACTAATTCTTAAAGATCACTTATTGCAAAGCACAATATAAGTGTTATTTCTTCACAAGTTTTTGATGCAGGTTGAACAGTTGAACACTTTTGTTTGCAGAAGATACTTTTTATCTATTTTACCCGGATGTTTGTGAGCTCTAGATATGAAATAATATCTGAAGAAACCTATCGATACCCGTTACACATGAGATAACCCCCACATCCTTTGTCAAAATAAGCAATTCCCCGATCAATGCATTTCACTGTTCCGTGCAACGCACGGGCACCTTACCATAGATTTAACTAATATTATATATAGTACGATAAATTCTCATGCATGTCACCTAAAATTATATCATCAAAAACTATGTTCAAATACGAATTCAACGATATAGTTTTTGTTGACATGCACTAACATTTTGTAAGTTAAATATTCAGTCAAATTCAAAGGGGGACTAATAAACCACGGCTGATGTAGTACTAGTGCAGAGGGCGGCGCTGCACGGGAGTCTCAACCTGCTCGTGGCGCGACAGTAAAGCCGTCATATCACAAAACCCCACCACTCCCAGTAATAAGTGGCCTGGTAAAATAAACAAACAAGCAACCATCACATCCCTCCGTCTTTTTGCATTTCATCTCTTTGCATTTACTTTCTCTGGTTCATCTCGCACACTGGATCCCTAGCTACTACTCCTAGTATCCCTAGCTACTACTCCTAGGGCCAGTTCTTCTGGCGGCTTAAAAAATAAGCCATCTCTTCCCCATCTTTCCCCATAAGACTAGTCACAGTGGAGAGTAACATTAAGGCGCCTCACTCATTTATTTGGGCTTCTAAACTACTAGTACCTCCATCCTGGTTTATTCGTCACCATTGTAATTTGTGCTAGATTTTGACCAAAGATTTAACTGATAAAATGTTAGTGCATGTGACATGCACAAACATTTCATTAGTTAAATTTATGGTCAAAATTTAACACAGATTACAATGGGGATCAATAAACCAGGACGGAGGTACTAGTAGTGGGGAGTACTAATCTAGAAGCCTAAAAGAACTGGCCCCAGGTACTCCTAGTAGTAGTACTCAAGTTGGAATTCCAATTGCGTGGCACAACTTTTCAGGCAAAAAATTCAATACATGGTGTAGGAAGCGGTTTGGGAATTTGCATGCCTTCCCAACCAGTGAGATACTTCGTACAAAGTACGATAGAGAAATAACCACATAGAACGAAGCTAAAAGTAAACAACCAAGCAAGCATTTTTGCATTTGTTTTGCATTGAATTGTTTCACAAGCTTAACTAGTGCTATTTTTCTACTTTTACAAAAACCGCATCGTAATGTTAAAACATGCATTTGCACGTACATAAGTAATAGTAGTACTCCCTCTGTCTAGGTGTATAAGTATTCCCTCCTTCTTGTTCACGGTGAACAACCCAAGATGAGTTATTCACCTAGATGGAGGGAGTAGCACAGTCTGCAAGCATATATAGAGAGAGACGTGTAGTGTGATAGTATATAGTAAAGTTTGTGCTATATGCACATACTTACAAAATGCGTACGGATACACAAGGTTTCCAAACTTTTCCTTTTACATAATTAAGGATGGTAATAATTCATGAACGTTCGGGATTTATCATTTGCGTCCCAAAACTAATGAGATCACCTTATGAACCTAAATCATATTCCTAATAAAAGTCACGGCGCTCGCAGGAGCGCTTGCGGCACGCCACGAGTGCCCTGGTGCGCGGCCGTTTCCTAGCGCACCGACACAACGCCTCTTCCTCAGCCTCGCAACACATGAGGTGCTGATTGGCAGGTTGTCGGCGGCCGAGCGCGATCTCACCGGTGTGGTGATCCAGCGCCAACAGGTACTCCTCCTCGCTGGAAGCGTGCACCCGGTCCATGTACCGCCAAGCGTAGATGAGGCGCTTGGGCCCGACTGCACTTAGGACTTTGGCATGGGCGTCCTCCGCCACCCTCACGGCCCTCGCACGAGCCTTCTGCCAAAGAACCAATTGCCTGACTCTCTCAATCGCGACATAGGCCTGCCAGGCAGCTTGCCCCATGGCGCGCTTCTCTTCCTCGGCCTTCTTCTCTGCCTCTATTTTGGTGCGCTCTGCTGGAGGCAAAGCCTCCCACAAGGCGACATTTATTTCTTTTCAAAGCTCCTCAAGGCTGGGGGGCTCGGCGGGCGGCGCGACCTTCTCCTTGTAGCGGGGAGCCCACACATCCTCCTATGTGCGTCCTAGAGAGATTGGGAACACCGACACGTCCACCTCGATGCATCGTGGCAAGGAGCGGAACGCCGACGCGTCCTCCTCGACTAGTGGCGGAGGGGAACGGAACATCGAGGCGTGACCGTCCGCGCGATGTAGCGATGGGCGACGCCATGGTGGTCGACGTGAGAGGGAGTAGGAGGAGATAGCGATGAATGTGAGCGTTCTTATGAATGTTGTGGGAGGCACAGTATTTATAGCGAGCAATGGCACACCTACGGAAGATATGGACTGAGCTTTACTGACTTAACTGCAGGTCCAGTTGCATCACTGACACGTGAGCCAGATGCCTGTTGGACCCACATGTCAGTGACCCAATGCACCTGCAGTTAAGTAACTGAAGTAGCTACGTGGGCATATTTGTTGGAGTAAATTACGGGTGAGGGAAGGGGTCAAAATATTCCTAGTCACAACGGATTGGAAGAGCGTGGGGGGGGAGGAGAGTCATGCATGCAGATTTTTTTTCCACACGGGGTGGACTGGTGGGACTTCCAGAGGGAGAAGGAGAGTCAAGCGGGCGTTCAGATTTCAAGGTGCAGTAAATTATTGCATGCGATGATTAAGGCTCGCCATAGTGGTAATAATGTGGTACTCCCTCCTTTCCGGTTTATAGGGCTTAATTTGAAAATCTCTTCAACCAAGGTAGATGATGAATGGTGGAATTAATTCCATAGTTGGCAAAAGTACTTAATTAGTACTCTCATTTTTCTCAAAAAATTGTGTAAACAGATGCACTAATTACATCACATGCATGCATGACCAGTCCTATAAAAATCTTAGTTGGTGGTGATGGTGTGTTCTGGACAACATGAGTCGTTCGATCTACTTGGAACCAACGGCTGAGATGTCTGTGCATAGAGACATGGCCTTGCCACCGGAGGTAGCAGATCTATACCCACCTCCTGCCACTTTATAAAATATGGAACTACTAATTCCAACCTCATTTCCTTTCTGGTTCATCTCCTTGCATTCTTGCTGGCGGCGGCGAAGGTTCCTGAAGATGGAGTCCAGACTCTAGAAACCACTACAAAAACTATTCCACCGCCTCTATCTGGGCAAGAGTAGGTGAAATTTTTGCATCGAGCCCTTTAAACTAGAAGGGAGGTAGTATTACTCTAATAGCTAACCTTGTTATGATGACTAGATAGGACATGGCATGCACCTGGACAGAGGAACTAGTCTGCATTGTGCATATAAGTTTTGTCTGAAGTCAATGTACCTCTACATTGACCAAACTTATAGAAAAATATATCAACATTCACAATGTCAAATCAATATTTTTATACTCATTATAAAACATAGTTTCATAAAATATATATTTGGTATTGTAGATATTGATATTTTTAGTACAAATTTGGTCAAAAACATTGCAAATTTTGACTTGACACAAATCTTACGCGGAGTAAAAAGGACCAGAGGGAGTATCATGCATGCGGATTGTCCTGGGTCGGATAGGCCTCGTTGTAGGCAAGCCCTCCGATCTTCAGAAGGCAAGCCTGGTGCCCTCGTCTCAGCCTTCAATGCTGATCTTGGCAGCAGCCACGATTGATCCTTCGTATGCTCAAAAGAAGAAACCTCACCACAAGTATCATCATGCATGGGAGTCGAAGACAATAGATGAAGATCACATCCTATACACAGCAATAGATGCCTACCTTTGTTTAAATATCTACAAGGGTTGGATGAAGAAGCAGAGCCCAGTGTCCGGTTCAAGCAAAGAAGCATCGGCAAAGAGGAAGAGGAAGATGGACAAGGACGAAGTCGAGGACGTCGACTCGGACTCCGAGTAAGGTGGTAGTGCTGTCGCTCGTGCTGGTTCTACTACAGTGTCAAGCGGACTATTGCTTAGTTCTATTTTAGGGGTGTGTTGTGTTGAGCCCCTAGCAGAACTATGTTTATGTTCTTTCTTGTTATTTAAACTCTTTAGTATGTACAATAGTACTAGTATGTCTTACTACTATTCTTCTTATAGTTGGTACTATTGCTTGGATCTTTGTGTTCCTACTTCACTTAATACGTTCGTACTAGTAGTATAATTTGGGTCAGTCGATTTGTGAAAGAAGTTCAACGGAGTGAAGGAAGAAGACAGAAGAGAAGCTACCCCAATATCTATATTAGGGCGGCAGGGTGCCCATGATCTATCTGATGAGTGTTGGGTGTGGAATGCAGTTCACCAGAAAAAATGGATCGTGCCCGGGGTTAAACGGATAGCAAGAGTGGGTGGAGCATGGCGGTGGTAGGTGGTTCAGGGGAGGGAGGGGCGGCGGCGGCAAGCGGTTAGCCATGTGGCGGGCTGGCGGCTCGATGCCTAAGAGAGAAGATGAACAGTGCATCAATTTTGGAGGTTGAAGAAGCCCTTCTGGCCATCCATGTTGCATCCAACTGCTCACAAGAGTCAACTGACCCAAATTGCTCCTTCAGATTGCAGGATCCACGTGGCATTCAAGGTTTCAAAGGTAGATTCTGCGTCTGCACCCGGTTTGCATGCTCGGCGTGGGCGCGATCGGCATCCTCCGTGACAGCCACCATGCGCGCCTCCTCTGCACGAGCAGAGATGACAATGACACGCTAGCTCCTCCTCACCGGTGTGCTGGAGCACGTGCTCATCCTCCTCTTCGTATGGTGCGTGCATAGATGCGTCTCCACCAGCTGCTCGCACTCTTGGTAGCACGATGGCATCGAGAGGAGGGACTGCAGACGACGTGAGCGGGTGAGCCTTCGGCTTCATGGCAAAGGGATGGCGGCGACACGGCGGTGATGGACGAGAAATGGTTGGCCGGAGCAGGCGGGCACCGGCATGCACAATGGCGACAGCGGCATATTGATGAGTGCGCGTATGGGAGCATAGTTTAGTCTTATATAGGGTTGGTCAAACTTAAAAGAAAACTGTACTAGTAGACGTAAACATTAGACTAAGGCAGTGCTTATATTAGTTACCACAGCCATAATACGAAATCCTATGCAAGCGCGTGAACCGCGGCCGCTCGTTCGATCGAATGGTGCATCACCGTGTCGTGCTCGAAGGACATCCACCGAACCTTTTTGTGTGTGTGAAAACAATCCGCGAATATTACTCAAATTTTTTCTGGAGAAGTTCCTCATGCTACAGTATTTCCTTATATTTGAATTTAGCTTCAGTTCGTGTTTACTTGGATTTGGATGTTTTAGGTGCGCCCTAGTTTTTTTAATACTGATTTTGTGCATGTGACTAAGAGAGAACGTGTGTATGTGTCCATATGTGTGTTGTGGCAGAAGGTCAATGTGGAGACGGTGTGCGTGTGATAGATACATAGAGTGGTGTGAATGTGCAAATGATCATGCATGAGTGAGACATAGAGACATGTCGATACGTTGTGTATACATGAGAGAACAACCTTCTATTTGTACTTGTGTGCGCAAGAGAGAGAGAGAGAGAGAGAAAGAGAGAGAGAGAGAGAGAGGAGCATCCGTAACACAACAACCATATCTCTCGATTCGTCCGTCCCTCGCATGATCGCATGTAACACATGCATAAACGCACACATTTTTTCACCCTCACCCGGCCCCTACCCACCTCAAGGCCCGCGCATCGCTCTCTATCTCGCACGCACAATCTCTTCGTCAAAACCCTATTTAGCATGTAGCTTTCCGTCACATACACACACATTTCTCTCAATATCTGACACACACACACACACACACACACACACACAAACCGCACACACACTCCCCCTCCCCAGAGCAAACAATTCATCCCCATCCAAGGTTATATGGCGACCACTCTCGCTTGTGCTTCTCTGCACCCTAGCATGCACACCACCTCAATTTTCAAAGAGGGCATCGAGGAGATCGAAGATGGCGACCACACTGCACTAGAGAATGTGGGGCCATTCGGAAGCAGGATGATGTGACGATGGCTGACTGACTCCTCTCCCCCTCTCTCCCCCGCACAAAATTACAAATCCCTCTCTCTCCCGCACAAAATTATCAATCCCTCAACCCACGAGATCCTTCCCCTCTCGTCCATGTTTTTCCAACTCTCTCATCAGACCTGTTGTCTATTCTTCTTCCATGTGTACAGAATCTGGATGCACACGCATCTCACGTATATTACATGTCTCAATCTTTCTCACAGACCTAACTTCTTCCTCTCTCTTTCTCTCTCTATCTCTCTCTTGTTAGATTTCTCTCCTACTCCCTCGCCCACATACATACAATCTTTCCCGCCCTATTTGCTCCATCTTCGCAAGCTCTCTCTACATGTTTCATTCACACGTTGGGATGTGTTCAAAATGTTGCTTTTATAATGGATGATGTAGAGTTATGGTTGGTTTTGTTGCATCCTACAAAGTAATAACTAGGAAATGCATTTAGATTCTCATTTGACTGGGATTATGTGAGTTTGATCATATTATGAAGTACTATAGACCTCTTATACATCTTGGAATTCAACAATGATTGTAACTATTGAATTGTATAGACCATTACATTCAAAGTCAGTAGCCTAATATATTTATTTCACAATTACAACAAATGATTAATTCACTACAAACTAAGAAAACAAATGTGTACTCCCTCTTGTAAACTCTCAGAAATTTTATAACAAAAATATTAATATATACAATAACAAATAAATACCATTAGATTCATTATTGAATGTACTTTCATATCATACATATTTGTTATGGTAAATCTTTATATTTTCTATAAACTTGGTCAAACTTTAGGAAGTTTGACTTCGGTCAAACCTAATATGCAGAGTTAATAAAAACCGAGGGAGTACTAGTAGTTACTAGTACTAGTAACTACTAGTACTACTCCCTACTTGCTTAGCCCAATCACCAAACACGCCACACAGGGAGTTCAGCGTCACAAAATTTTGAGGTCGGCGGGAAAATCTCCCGTAACCCTGATTCGAGCAGTGCGAAGTTACCTCCATAGCCTTCGGAACAGACCTATGGATGACGATAGGTAGAGGGCTGTTTTGGTAACTTCAGGTTCACCCTACCCAGCCAACCCCACCCCGACACCCAGAGTAGTACACCTGAATACTCCCCATTTTCTATCCCCACGGCAAAATAGACTTCTCCACGACACCGCAGCCTTCGTGCTCCTCCCCTTCTACCTCAGCGAACGTCAACTGCAGCGCATATGCCTTATTGATGACCTCGTATGCCGCACTGGAGCCGGTCCACCGTCGTCGTCGTACACGGAGCCTCTTCCCCGGTGCTGTCTTCCATGGTCTCGGATCTGCTTCCTGGAAGTCAACGCCAAGCGTAGAAGCACCACCATCATGGACAATGAACCGACTCCTGTTGCCAACCATGATGCACAGAGGCTGCCACAACCATCGTACTCCTCCTCTATTGGTAATGTGTGTATTGAATATCTTAGCAGTACATGTGCAGTTCCAATTTTGTTCATACCTACCCTTCAAATTTCCTGGTTTCTATTGTTCCCGTCAAAGTAATTGGTTATAGCCTCCATTTTCCAACAGAATATCAGCTTGTAATTGTGCGTCGCTCCTGTATCGCACTGTGCTTGGGTAGGTTCTTAATCTGCAACCAGTAGTGTGGCAAATGATGGAAAGTTTTTCAGAACTAGCAAGATGCCCATGTGTTGCACGGAACATCAAGATGCATTTGTATGAGTAGTTTATCTTGTGGGAGAAAAGGATGAACGAGGAAAGGCCTTATTTGCAAATCTGGAGAGGGGTGTGGGTATCTTTCTGCAAAATTGCCATAGTTTCCTTCATATCCGTCGGATATAAATCAGACGACCTATATTGTAGGATGGCAGGCACACCATCATCACCAACTCTATTTTTTAAAAGAGTAGAGAAGTAGAGATAAATATTAAATATAAAGTAATATAACAGTAGAGAAGAGAGTAGAGAGAGCATTGACATCGGGAAAGGATCGCGCGCGCGGGGGATAAAGCGGTCGGGCACGCGCTAGTTTTGGCGTGCGGCGTTCGGCGCGCTTTATAAAATCCAACACCCTCCGACCGCTCTGTGCCTTGCCACCGCTCTCTCCCAGCTCTGTGCCTCACCACCACTCTCTCCCTACTCTCTGCCTTGCCACTGCTCTCTCCCTGCTCTGTGCTTCACCACCGCTCTCTCCCTCCTCTGCGCATCACCACTGCTCTCTCCCCGCTCTTTCTTGCCTCGCTGCCGCCGCGTTGCCGGGAAACTGGGGGATACCGCGGCATTCGTGCACGCCCCTCCGTCAGCTTCTCCCCTGAGATCCCATTCCGTGGGATGCACCTCAGCCTTGGAAATTTTGACACGACCCATGAGGCCGCCTGCGCGTATGATGCGGCAGCGTGACACCTTTGATGGCCTCATAGAATATTGAACTTCCCCAATGTGCTGACCCGGGAGCGGGTGCAGGAGCTCGTGCCTCTGTCGTGACTTATCACTGACGAGGATCTTCGTGACAACCAAAGGCGGGAGCACCATCTCGGCATCACCGAGATAGACAATGAAGCCATGGCGCTGTGGCACCAACGCTTCCTGCAGGATATCATCAACGAGCGCGAGTTCTACGCGCAAAGGAGGGCAGAGAGGGAGAAGAGGAGGGGGAGCGAGCCGCCTATCACAAGGACAAGCGTACGCGAAAAGCGGCCGCTCAATTCAACATGAGGCTAGGAGCAGTGTCGCCATGGGAATCCGACGACAATCGGTATCTTCACGCGTACATTGAGACATCGGTGGAGGACATCACCGAGGAGGAGTCGGACGACAAGGAGTAGTTGAACTATCTATTTTTTATCTATCTATGCTATATCTATGCTGAGAACTATCTACGTCTCTACTCTCTAGTCTCTACTCTCTATCTCTACTTCTCGATCTCAGCAGTCCGGGCCAGCAAAAACTGGCTATTCCGGCGCTGTAAATGATTTTTTAAAGCGCCACACATGCGCTTCTATTGGAGATGCTCTAACATGGCAGACGAGTGCTTTAATGTTGCCCACAAGATGCGTGAGTATTACTAGTATATTTTCTTTCCATGTTGAGATTTTAAAACCACGAGTGCGAACATGCAGAGGAGGAATGAAGACCAAACACAGGATATTGGGGACATCTTCAAGGAGCATGGCAAGTTAAAGAGGAGCTGCACTGAACCTATAAAACGAGCTTTGGTTAGTAACACCCTTTCAATTACATTCGTTTAGCCTCATGTTCTTCGACGTGTATATGTTGTAGTTTTTGTTTCTCTTAGCCTCGTGTTCTTCGATGTGTAATAAGAAGAGTCTTAATCATCCTAATGCTTTCGTTTTTAGCTTGACGTAGGTGAAAGTGCAACTATCCCTGGGTGGTTTTGGTAATTCCTAACAACATATAGCTCATTGAACTAATGCTATTTCAAGATGATCATTTCAGAAAGTTCAATGATTGGCATGGCATGGATTAGGAATGTGGACCCATCAAAATGCTAAGGACACAAATTGGCTCAAGCTCAAGACTCTACATTTTCATTTTAGTGATCCAAGATCACATTAAGTCCATAGGAAAAGCCAATACTATTAAAAGGGGATGAGGTGTTGCTTAATTGCTTGCTTGCTCAGAATGCTTAGTGATATGCTCCAAAATCCCTCAATCACTTTCTCATATCCACATATGTCCCAAACCAAAAGTCAAACTTGGCCCCACCGAAATTATCTATCCGGTGCCACCAATTTCATTTGACATAGCCACTGCCAGAAACCCTAGTCATTCCGGTCCCACTGATAGGGATATCGGTCTCACAGAGATGGGATTGCAAACTCTCTGTTTCCCTTCGCAATGTTTTGGTCCAACTGAGATGAGTGATCGGGCCCACCGAGTTCGCAATGCAAACCCTCTGTTTCCATTTTGTAACATTTCGGTCTCACTGAAATAAGCGAATCGGTCCCACCGAGTTTGCCTGACCAACTCTCTGTTTGCCTATTACACAAATCGGTCCTACCGAGTTTATGTGATCGGTCTCACTGAGAATACGTTATGCCCTAAACCTAATGAAATCGGTCTTACCGAGTTGACATGTCGGTCTCACCAAAAATCCTAACGTTCACATTTTGAACTAAATCGGTCTGACCGAGTTTCATGATTCGGTCTCACCGATTTTGGTAAATTGTGTGTAATGGTTAGATTTTGTGTGGAAGCTATGTATACCCCTCCACCCACTCTTCATTCGTGGAGAGAGCCATCAGAACATGCCTACACTTCTACCATTCGTTTTCTAAGAGAGAACCACCTACTCATGTGTTGAGACCAAGATATTCCAATCCAACCATAAGAATCTTGATGTCTAGCCTTCCCCAAGTTGCTTTCCACTCAAATCATCTTTCCAACAAATCCAAATCCTTGAGAGAGAGTTGAGTGTTGGGGAGACTATCATTTGAATCACAAGAGCACGGAGTTCATCATCAACACACCATCTATTACCTTTTGGAGAGTGGTGTCTCCTAGATTGGTTAGGTGTCACTAGGGAGCCTTCGACAAGATTGTGGAGTTGAACCAAGGAGTTTGTACGGGCAAGGAGATCTCCTACTTCATGAAGATCTACCCTAGGGAGGCAAGTCCTTTGTGGGCGATGGCCACGATGTGATAGACAAGGTTGCTTCTTCGTGGACCCTTCGTGGCTGGAGCCCTCCGTGGACTCGCGCAACCGTTACCCTTCGTGGGTTGAAGTCTCCATCAACGTGGATGTACGATAGCACCACCTATCGGAACCACGCCAAAAATCTCTGTGTCTACATTGCGTTTGCTCCCTCCAAACTCCTCCCTTTACCTTCATATGAAAATGTTTTACTTTCCGCTGCTATACTCTTAGACTTGTATGTGTAGGTTGATTGCTTGACTTATCCTAAGCTGCTAAAATCTACCAAGACATAAAATTGGGAAAAGGCTACATTTTTATTTGGTCAAGTAGTCTAATCACCCCCCCTTCTAGACATACTTTCGATCCTACAAGTGGTATCAAAGCTTTGGTCTCCATTTGCCTTGATTTCCATAGCTTTTGGTGATCATAGCCTTGGTTTCACAACCTAGGAGTGTATGGCGTCTAGCAAGGGAAATTACCACCGTAGAGGTCCTTCCTTTGATGGTACTAATTTTTCTAGTCGGAAGCATAAGATGAAAATGCATATTCTTGGACATAACCCCGCCGTTTGGGCTATTGTGTGTATTGGCTTGCAAGGTGAATTCTTTGATGGTAGAGAACCGAACTGTGAAGCTAGCACAGAAGAGTTGAAGATGCTGCAATACAATGCTCAATCTTGAAATATCCTCTTCAACGGATTGTGCCCCGAAGAATTCAACAAAATCAGCCGTCTTGAGAATGCAAAGGAAATTTGGGATACTTTGATTGATATGCATGAGGGTACCAACTCCGTCAAGGAATCCAAATTGGATGTGCTTCAAAGTCAACCTGACAAGTTCAAAATAAAGGATCGTGAAGGTGTCGCTGAAATGTACTCTAGGATTGCTCTCATCACAAATGAGATTGCCGGCTTAGGAAGTGAAGAGACGATCGATAGATTCATCATCAAGAAGATCCTAGGAGCCTTGGATGAAAAATATGATACCGTGTGCACATTGATCCAAATGATGCCCAACTACAAAGATCTCAAACCAAAGGAAGTAATTGGAAGAATTGTTGCTCATGAGATGTCACTCAAGGATAAGGAAGAGCTTCACAACAAGAAAAGTGGTGCTTACAAAGCCTCATGTGACGCTCCTACATCATCAAGTGAGAAACAGGCCTTCAATGAAGAATTGAGCATAATGGCGAAGAACTTCAACAAGCTCTACAAGAGTAGAAGCAAAGAAAGAAGTTCCAAGTCAAGGTCCGACAATGACAAAAGATCTTCGAGTCATGGGCGTAATTACTACAATTGTGGAAGGCCCGGACACTACTCCAATGAGTGTATGGACCCCTACAAAATAAGAGAAGATTCACCCAAAAGGAGAAGTAGAAGAAAAGAATCACCACCAAGAGAGAGGAGGAGGAGTAGAGATGATCGTTATGAACGAAGAACATCTCAAAGAAGCAAAGATTCGGAAAGGAAGGAGCAACACAAAACGAAGAAAAAGTCATCAAGGAGCTACACAAAATGAAGACATCAAGCTCATGTTGGTGAATGGGTATCCGGATCCGACTCCGACAATCACTCCGAGAGAAGTTATCACTCCGACTCTGAATATACTCAAGATGAAGGTGTTGCTGGTCTAGCACTCGTGCCAACCAACTGCTACGACATATTTGACTCACCAAATGAAGGAATTAGAATATGCTTCATGGCTAAAGGCCCAAAGGTATCACACCCCGAGTATGTTGATTTCAATAGTGATGAAGATGATTTGCTAGGTGATGATGATTTACTTGTTGACAACTATAGTAATGAAAACTATGATGAAATTGCTATTAATCATGCTAATCAAGATAAAACAAATGATGATGATAAGAAGGAGATTGAGCGTCTAGCTAAAGAACTAAACACTCTTAAGTTAGCTCATGAAACTACCTTGGAAGATCATCGAGAGCTTTTCTAGACTCATGAGAAGCTACACCTTGAAAAGATCAATCTTGAACAAGAGCATGGGTTCTTAAAAGCAATCAATGATGATCTTCGCAAGAAAAGTTCTTACATTTCCAAGCGTTTACTCTTTTCTACTTACATGCCACAAGTAAAATCTAGCAACAAGAGTAAGAAAGATTCTTCTTCTAGTAGTAACAATAATCATGTTAAAACCAATGATGTTGCTTCTAGTAGTTCTCTTGATTCCACTAATGATTCTCTTAGCCAAGTTACACTTGAGCAAGAAAATAGCTTATTGAAGGGAGTCATAGAGAAAAGTGTTTACAAGAGCCTTGCCGGGAGTAAGCAATTTGAGGAATTTGTACGCAAGCAAGGAAGGCACTAGAAGAATAAAGGTGTTGGTTTCAAATGAAAGTTCAATGCCAATGGAGTTGAGTGGTATGAAGATCAATACCCCAAGACGAAGGTTGTTCCTCAACAAGAGATGTATGATCGTACTTCTTTCCAAGGGACACAAGCTCAAGATGATCTCCCACCACAAAACCACAAGCACAAAGGCGGGGACAAGCATCAAGAGGAGATTGGTGCATTTGAATAAGCTCCTAAGGCCTTGGTCAAGTGGGTTCCCAAGACTACATCAAGTTCTACTTCATCAAGTACGACTACAACTCCAAGGATTCCCATCAAGATGATGTGGATCCCAAAGAAGAAGAACTAGAAAGTTCTTGAGGGTGACTCCACCAACATACTTCACTCATATCATTTTGGCGAGGATAAGTGCAAACAAATTCCATATCTTGCACTAGTTCAAGGTGTCACAAACCCTCTTGTTAGTAAGACAAGGGACAAGGTAACCTAATGCTTTCGTGCACATCATCTTATGTGAACTTCACTCTATGTCTATGGATATCCTTGTTTGTTCCTTGTGGGACTAACACATGTAGGTATTGAAAGTGCAATTCACTCCAATGGATTTCTCCAAATGATCTACATCAACATTGAGCATCCACATCTTCAACATCTACATGAAGTCATCATCGACAAAACCCAAGGTTAGTTCATCCCTATTAGGAGGGATATCACATCTAGGGGGAGCTTTACTCTAAAAATTGAGCTAAAGCAACTCTAATGGTGTGAACACAACAATGCTTTATGTAAAAGTGGTAACCCCACTTGTGCTTAAATGATGAGTATGACCTATGATCAAATGTTCTCATTTGACTCCTAAGTCAATATAGTCATATATAGATGACCTAGTCATCACCAATTACTTGATACATGCTAGAGTGATTGTGCATGCTTGGCCTCATATTTCATTTGCCATTTTATTATGTGAGCATGTTGCTTGCATATTTTTACTCATTGAAGGACATCCATTTGTTGCTTTGATTGTTTGGCTCTTTCTCTTTAGCCAAATGGATGGACAAGAATGCCTAAGAACTACCTCTAGCTATCTATGCTTTTCTCGTCTCAAACTCTATTCATGCTACATCACAAAGTTTGATCAAGTCAGGTTTGAACCACTCTGTGTGAGGAGCACTCGGAGTCCCGAATTCGTCATAGACTTAAACTTTCAAAACTTCTATATGCATTTTGGTCTGACCGATCCATCCACTTCGGTCACACCGAGTTCAGTGAGTTGATCTAGGTTTTCAATCTCAGTGCAACCCATTTGAACTTTTCTGTCACATCGAGTTGCAGTACCCACTTGCAATTCTGCATCTCGGTGCCATCGAGTTGTTCCACTCGGTCACACTGACAGGGTCAGGATATATGTACCGACGAGTGAGATTTTGGAAATTTCTTCAAAACCCCTCATCCCGCGCGTGTCTTGCTCTGCCGTCTCAGGTCTCCGGATCGTCTCCTCGTCGCCAGTGACCTCCCACCGCTGGTTTCCATCACCATCAACGGATTTCAACACCGCCGTTGCCGCCATAGCAAACTCACCGCCAAAATAGGGTATGAGTTTGACATTTTGTGCTAATTCCTTACTCCGATTATTAGCACAATGCAATGCCATTTTGTTTACCAAGTATGAGATAAATCTACCCAGAGAAAACATCCATTAGATTAGGTTTGTTTCCAAAATTTAGGGTTAGGTTTCCGCCAAACCCATCTCGGACCGACCGAGTTGTGGAAATCAGTCTCATTGATTTGGCCTAGGCCATAGCACTTGCACTTTTCGGTCTGACGGAAAGTTACAAATCGGTGCGACCAAGTTCATCTCTGTGTGAAACCCTAGAAATCTTGGAGTCACCAAACTGTGACTTGGTCTGACCGAGTTCACTAGTTTAGACTCCAAAAGTTGCTTCGGTGTCACCGAGTTTAAAAAATCAGTAGCTCCGAGATGCTTTCTAGGGAAAACTAAAACTAAGTTTTTGACTCATCTGTTTTGCAAAAACTTTGCACTTTGTGATGCTCATCCAATCTACTATTCTATATCTACTCACAGGGTCTGCTGTCAATTTGCCTTGCCAACATGTCTGACCAAAGTGATAGCCATAACAAATTAGAAGAGCAAGTGAACTTGAGTGAGGCACTAGTCCTTCTAGCAGCTATAATGATGGCAGCGGGAGCACTCCAAGCAATTTGCCCAAGGCAACTACTAGACAGAGGAAGAAGAGAACCTCAGACTCAGAGGATGAGGACTATGTTGCTACTAAGGAGGTAGTAAGTTCCAAGAAGAAAGTGCTGAAGAAAGAATATGGAACTGCTGCTGCAATGAAACCTGGTATGCACAAGAAGGCCCTTGCCAAGAGGCTGCCAACCTTAAAGGCCAGGGTATCAACTGTTGAAACTTCTAAGCCAACTGAAGAGGCTGCTGGAGAGAGTAAGAAAAGGAAAGAGAGGGTCAAGAAGACCGTTGCCAAAGTCATTGGTAGATCCTCTATGATGAGAGATCTAGCTGAGGAAGAGGAAGAGGATGCTTCACCAGCACTCAAGTCCCAAAAGCTGATGGGGGTGCAATTAATTCTGGTGTTGCACCTTCTAAGCCCAAGATTGCCTCCAAAGCTTCTGCTCCAGCTCCAAATCCCAAGAGGAGCATTAGGAACATTCCAGCAGCAAAAAAGAACAAGGCCCAAGTGCCTGAAGTTGAGGAAGAAGATGTTGAAGCCCAAGTGCTCAGAAAGCTTAAGCCAAAGATTCCAGATCATAACGACATCCATCCAGTGGCATAAGACATGAACATCAGGAAGGATAGCTCCCACCCCACCTCCACCCATGTTGATAGGCTCTCCGGCGATCTCCCTCCCTAGCCACTAATCTCCCAAACCAATCCATTCATCCTCTCCGGCATCTCCTCCTCTATACGAGGATCACCTTCTTTGATGGATTAGGGTTCTGGTTCTACCCTTGGCTTGGATTTCTCTAAGGGGCTAGCTTTTGCAAATGAGATATATAGATATTGTGGTGTCTCGGTTCATCCTTCGGATGGCACGGATCCTTTCATCGTGTTGGTCTCGTTTAGTAGGCATGATTTCCGCCTTTCAGAGGATTCAGTGGCAGCAGCTCTTGAGGCCGCTATTGGTGGGTCGGCGATTGAGTTCATGGTTTCCAATATACGTGACAAGTATTCTCCTTTCATGTTTCATGCAAAAAAGTTGGTCTCTACATTCTTGCTCTTCGATCTTTCGCTTTGGAGCATTTTAAGTGTTTCTTCCACCTTTGGGGCCATGGTGGTCCTAATTGGAGACGTGAGGTCTTGATTTGGAGAAAAGAGTGTGATGTTGAATGGATTTTGTTGGTCCTACCAAACGTCGTGCCACAATGGGTATGATGGCCATGCATAAACCCCCTGTCAAATCTTCTTTGAAGTCTGCCCCTAGTTGCAGGAAGAAACTTTCTTTTGCCACATTTCAGAACTATCCTGCTTGCAAAGGTTATCAATACCCTGCCACGCAAACATGCATTGACACTGTTCAGGATGCGGGTTATGTTCTTAACTCGCGTGAGCGCGTCATTATTCATTCTCCTCCGGCGCCGGATCTCCGGTGGACGGTGGCTACTCCACAGATCTGTTTTGGTACGGTTCCTCCGCCACCCGCTCGATCTACATCAATCTCGCTTGATCTGGTTCCTCAATCTTCGGAGCACCTGTTGGGTGGGTCTGGGATTTTTTCAAATCACCACCTTCCTAACTCACCTACAATTGATGGGCCCATTATGCCATCTAGGGTCGTACCTGTCCAGCCCAGCAGCCCACCTTCTGAGACACGCGCAATCTCTTCGAGCCCAGTCAATGCCGAATCTCCCAATGCATGGCAAGTCAATTAGAATCGTAACTTATCGCCCACCCGGATTTTGGGCCAGTCAGTTGATGATTTGGATGGATTTTTGTCTATGGTTGATGAAATTGTGTTTAATGTCTGGAAATGCCACAACTGCTTTTCTATGGCACATATCACCTCCAATTGCACCAATCGAACGCGTTGTCGCCGTTGTTTTTGGCCAGGCCACGGAGCAAAATCTTGCACAAGATCTGCACCGGCAGGAGGTATTAGGTGGGTCCCACACGTCATTGAGATTCCATCTGACAGCCCACCACCGGTTTTACGACTTGACGCCTCGGGTTCCCTCCAACCTATTGTTGTAGCCTACCCATTGATACATCTCGTCGACGAGTTACATCTAGCTTCGTCATCAGAGCATACTTCGCCTCCACCTCCGCCACCCTCATTACCACCATCCCCTGCAGCTCCGCCTCCGCCATCACCATTACCACCATCCCCCCAGCTCCTCCGTCCGCCCCGTGACCGGATACACCACCACCTCCAATCACAACACCTCCATCATTGCCGCGCACGCCATAAGCAACTTCGCCGGAGATGGCCAACTTTGAGCTGGACCCTGTGCCATATGTGTCGTCGGGCTTTGATATCATCGATGGAGGGCCGCTCCGTCTCCCTCGCACCTTCTTCGCTCCAGTTGCTGCGCCTGACAAAAGGCATGAGGAGTAAGCGATTGGAATCGTCGAGCCAGCGCCGCTGCCTGAGGAGATTCAACTCTACCATAACAAGGTTAGTGACTTTGTTGTCAATCAGTTGGGGAGAGACGTTCTTGATGCTCAGCCATGGATTCAGGGAGTTGGATTGTTTCGATTCCGTAGTGCAGTCTCTAGGAAAGTTATGGTGGATCATCCACCCTTTGATTTGGGCAACGATCGCTTTGTTCGTTTTATTCCGCATGACGAGGGGACCAATTACAGAGCTGTTCAGAGTTTTCGCCGTGGTTGGGTGATGCTTTTGGGTGTTCCTCTAGATTATCGTAGGCCGCAATATATTGCTGATGTGATTAGCACTTCTGGGTGTTTTCACTCTTGGCATCAGGCTGGTCCTCTGCTGGTGCGGACTCTGGCATATGTGTCTTTCCCTGCCCCCTCTATGGTTCCTCGAGGTGTGGTTTATTGGGAGTTCAGAGATTTTGGTGGTACTAGGGTTTCTTGGTCTGCTCCAGTTTATGTTCTGTCTGCCGATTTTACGGATGTGTTACCTGCAGATGAAGACCTAATGCCTTCCGATGGGAATCCGCATGCCCTTCTTGGCTAGATGCACGTCAACAACCACAACTGGGTAATGCCGGAGTTTCCTGAGCTAGGATGGAATGATGTGCCTCCTCCTGCTGTTGGCAATGACAATGTGCAGCATGATGCCGTCCGTGACAATATTACAGCACCTGAGGAACCTGTCCAACCTGTTTAGTCTCAGGAGTCGATGGTGCTGCAAGTTTCTGATGGTTCAGTCAATAATGGCAATGGCCCTGCTGCTTTGCACAATGCTGATATTGTTCCCCTTCAACCTCATGAAGCTCAACTTCCAGCTCAACAGGTTCTCCATATTGGGCAGGTTCTAACTGTTTTTGGCCCAGTTCTGCCCCCACAGATGTAGTGGACTCGTTCCTTCTGTAAGTTCATGCAACAATTTGATTTGGCAGTCATCTTGCGGCCATTGCAGCTGCCTCTGTTTAACTTCATCAAGCAATCTTGGAGTCATAGCCTCTCTATTGGAAGTCTAGATTTCAGTTTGTTGCCTCCTTCAACTGCTTCTGAAGTTATCTGTCAGCTTTCACATGTCAAGCGCCCAGTTGCTCGTGCACTCTGCTTCGATGAGCCCCTTGAACTGTCTGAACCTGTTTCTAAGAAGTTTCAGTTCTCCGCTATGCCTGTTATCAGCAACAAGAGAACTCGTAAATCTGCCTCAGCTAGGCCGGTACTTCTTGATTCCCAAGTGCGTCGCAGTGCTCGGCTTAGCGCCTTGTGAGATGGATTCCGTCAGGTGCCCCCAAGATCAATCAACCCACAGTCAATCAAGTGCACTAAGATGTGTAAAACTAGTGCCAGGCCTACCCAGACTGCACCCTCTCCTGATGAACTAGTTGTGCCTCCACCAACTGTAATTTCTAATCTCCAACGCATTGGTGCACGCCTGCGTATTGCCCCTGCAAAGATCACGGCGGAGAAGTGTAGCTGATCCGTCTGAAGCCAACCCTACCAAGAGTTTTGATGATGAGTGAAGTCTGCCACAACATGGGTCGCTGGCGAACCTGTTTAATCACCACTTATCTTCGCTTTTCTTATCCTTGTTGATCTTTATGATGTTGTTTGGTGGATGTTGTAGGTCATTGCGTGACCTAATTTTGCTTTTATCCTCTTTAGTTTGTAATGAATAAGACAATCTTTAAAGACTGGAAGATATTGTGTTGGAATGTGTGTGGTCTTAACTCTGAAGCGCGGCAACTTGCAGTTAAGTAGAAGATAGATGAAAGTGGGTGCTCAATCGTCTATTTGCAAGAAACTAAATGCATCCATATCGATCAGCGTTTTCTTAGGAAATTTTGTCCTCGACGCTTTGATAATTTTGTGTATATGCCATCGTCTGGTGCTTCTGGTGGTCTTTTGATTTTTTGGAATTCTGCTTTCTTCTATGGGAAATTAATTGAAGCTCATTCCTATGACATCATTGTGGATTTTACATCCGCGCACACTTCTGAAGTTTGGACTTTGGTATCAGTTTATGGCCCCTGTCAGAATCCTGCTAGCGATGACTTTGCTAAGTGGTTATATAACCTGAACATACAATTTGATGAGAAATGGCTACTTCTTGGTGATTTTAACTTCATGCGTTCTTTGGAAAACCGTAATCTACCAGGGGGTAATGTTAATGATATATTTCTCTTCAACGAAATTATTGGACACCTAGGATTGGTGGAATTACCAATAAAAGGAAGACAGTTTACCTGGTCCAACATGCAAACAAATCCTCTTCTTGAGCAGATTGATTGGTTCTTCACCACAGTATCTTGGACTTCAGATCACCCTAATACTATGGTCATGCCCCTTTGCACGGACAACATCGGATCATGTACCCTGTGTGGTTTCTGTTGCCACTTCTATTCCAAAAGCCAAAGTCTTCCATTTTGAAAAATATTGGGTCAATCTTCTAGGTTTTGCTGAATGTGTTTCTGAAGTTTGGAACATGCCTGTTTGGAAGTCTTCTGCTGCTGGTACAATTTCGGCCAAGTTTAAAGCTCTGCATTATGCTCTTAAGAGGTGGCATGTAAGCCTTTCAAAAGTTAAAGCTGTAATTGCTGATTGCAACGAGGTGATTTTGCACTTTGATGGTTTGGAGGAACTTCGGGCGCTCACTTGGCCAGAGAAAATTTTCGAAAAATTGTTAAACTCCATCTTGAAGACATTCTTCGTTTGCAATTAATTTATTGGAAACAGCGTTGTACCATCAGGTTCATCAAAGTGGGCGAGGAAAACACCAAATTTTTCCATGCCATGGCTAGAGAACGATACCGAAGAAATACCATCACCTCCATTAAAAATGCTGCAGGTGATGTGGTGACTGATCACCATCAGTTAGCTTCCATGTTTTGGTCTGATTTCAAGCAGCGCATGGGCCAAGCCAGGGGCATTCACATGAATTTTGACCTTAATAGCCTCCTGACTAGAGTTGATGGGCTTGAGGCTTTATCCAGACCATTCACTGATGATGAAGTGGAGGAGGTCATTAAGCATTTGCCGTCAAATCGTGCCCCTGGCCCGGATGGATTTACAGGCCTCTTTTTGAGGATATGTTAGAGTGTTCTCAAGGAAGATTTTCTGAAGTTGGTTGCGGAATTTTATGGAGGAAAATGCAGCCTCGAGTGTCTTAACACCTCTCTCATTACCCTCATACCTAAGAAGTTAAACCCTGAGTTTGTTGGTGACTTTCGGCCAATCTCATTAACCAATACATGCCTTAAGTTCTTAACCAAGCTTTTGGCGAATCGATTGCATAAAGTAATTCTCCAATGCATCCACCGAAACCAATATGGCTTCCTCAAGTGTCGTTCTATCCAGGACTTCCTTGTGTGGTGTTTTGAATACATACACCAATGCAAAGCATCAAAGAGGCCCATTGTTTTATTGAAGCTAGATTTCACTAAAGCGTTTGACACGATTGAGCAAGATGCCATTCTTAGAATTCTTTAGTGTAAGGGCTTTGATGATCCTTGGAATGGTTGGGTCAGCAACCTTCTTTCATCAGGTTCTTCCGCGGTCCTGTTAAATGGAGTCCCTGGCCAACATTTTTAGTGCAAATGTGGAGTTTGTCAAGGTGATCCTTTATCGCCTCTTCTCTTTGTCATTGTGGTGGATCTTCTACAATCTGTGGTGAATGACATGTGTAGCTGTAATATCCTCCGCTTGCTAATCCCAACTAGGTCTAATGACTATCCCATTGTTCAGTATGCGAATGACACACTGATAGTTTTGCCTGCTGTTGACAGCCAATTGATTTCCCTCAAGGATATGTTACACAATTTTGCTGAGTCCATGGGTTTGCATGTCAACTTCAGTAAATCCTCCCTCATCCCAATGAACATGTCTGAGGAAGAAGGAATTCATATTGCTACTTTACTTGGATGCTCTGTTGGCTCAATGCCCTTCACGTATATTGGCTTACCCATGGGCACCTCTAGGCCGACCATTTATGATCTGTTGCCTCTTGTTGATCGCATTGAGAGAAGGTTATCAGCAACTTCTTGTCTCCTCAATCAAGGTAGTAGGCTTCAACTTCTACAGTCTGCCCTCACATCCATGCCCATTTACTTCCTCTGCTCCTTGTCTATACCGCAAGGTATCCTCAAGCAGATTGAAAGGATTGAAAGACAGTGTCTTTGGAGAGGGAATACTGAAACTCCTAGACAATATCTAGCTGCATGGGATTTGGTTTGTAGGCCAAAGAAGTATGGCGGGCTGGGAGTAACTCATTTGGGACTACAAAATGAAGCTCTTATGATCAAGCTTCTGTTCAAGTTCTTCAATAAGAAAGATGTTCCATGGGTTAGTCTTATTTGGGATTCCTATTATCACTCGTCAGCTCCACAAGTTACTCAGCTTTGTGGCTCTTTTTTGGTGGCGTGATGTGCTCAAGTTGTATGACAAGTTTTATTTGCTTGCCACGCCACAAGTGCATGCAGGGGACACTGTGGTATTCTGGCTTGATTGCTGGCAAATTGACAACAGAATGATTGCCCTTAAGGATCGATTCCCTAGACTTCATTCATTTGCCATTGATGATATGATAACAGTCAAAGACTTTTTTCTCACCAGTCGGCTGTTGAAGGTTTTCATCTACCATTTTCTTCGGAGGCATATCTGGAACTATCTCAGCTTCAGACTTTGTTGCAACCCATCAGCTTGCATCCAGATGAGAAGGATGTTTGGAAATGGCCATCCAAATCTGGGGACTATCAATCTAAGCTCTACTATGAGTTCACCTTCTCTCATTTGGGGATTGACCCAATCTTCAAGTACATCTGGAAATGCTCTTGTACCCTCAAAATCAAGGTTTTTGGATGGCTTTTATTGGTGGATCGCCTTAACACACGGGACATGATGGAGAGGAGGCATTGGAATATCCAGGATGATACTTGTGTTCTTTGCCAGTCTTCCTTCCATGAAGATAGAGTCCACCCCTTTTTCTCTTGTAATTTTAGTCAAAGAGTTTGGAATTATCTTGCTTGTAGGAAGTATTTCAATAGGCCTTTCTATTCTGAGGTGGTTTTTATTGCAGCATGGAACATTTGGATGTAGAGGAATGGCAAGATTTTTAGAAATGAGACTCCTAGCTTTAGAGCTTGGAGGAGGAACTTTGTGCATGACCTTTCATTATTAGCACACAGAATCAAATGTAAATATAGGGACAGTCTGTTAGATTGGATAGCTTCTCTCCCCTAGCTCACTTTGTAAGTATGGTAGCTCACTTTGTAAGTATTGTATTTTCTTTTCTTTTACCATTTGTTGTACAGAGAACCTTTTGCTTTTATTATTTGAATAAAGAGCTGTGAGCCTGTTGCCTTGCAGTATATAGTCAAAAACAACTTTGTGGGACAAGAGCTTACCAAATGCTATGATGAGCTCATTATGTAGTTTTAATCTACAACTCATTTTTATCCAGATGGTAGAATTGTATGGATGTCTGAGGGTACAAGGTACCAGTCAACTGTTGGTGAGTGGGCAACGTTGATAAATGCCCCTAAAGAGCATGAAGATGACTTTGATGTCTATGCCAAGAATAATAAAGACCACAACTCTATGGCAAATATGTACAAGGAGATCCCAGATAAGGCATTGGAGACATATAAGCTTGGGTATGTACATAACTTGTTGTCTGGTCTAGCTACTATCAACAAAATCTGGAGGCATACATTTTTTCCCAAGTCTGGAGATCACAAGATGATCAGAGGCCATTCAATCTGTCGGTGTCCTGGGAATGGGGGTCCCCAGACTTGCCTGCCTGTGGTCCGCTGCGTGGCTGAGCCAGCAGGCCGTATGGCCCATCTTCACCAACAAGGCACCCAAGACCATCGCGAGGGGCCAAGCCTCGCGAGGCAGACGACATGAGACCTCCTTTGGAATGGCCTAGTTAGGCAGGCTCACAAGGAGCGGAGATGTCAAGGCGAGGTAAACCTCGCGAGGCTCTCGTGACGTGAGCCATGATGATCGACACCAGGCGGGCGCCAGCGCGTGCAGCGTCTTTATTTCCTCTTTCATGCAAAGGAAACTAGCGCAGGCGAGGAGTACCGAGGCATCAGGCAAAGGTTGCCATTTTGGTGCAACAATACCAAGACCAGAAGGACGACAAGATGGAGGTCATCGTGGAGCCCGACATGGCGTCACCGCTAGAGCCTTTCGTAGGCGCAGACCACCTTTTATTAGGATGGCTTGTACTAGATGTCCCCATTCAAATTAGCCTGCCGTTGTTGGCTCCCTTCCTACTCAATATTTGGGAAGAGGACCAGGGCCTCTATAAGTAGGGCTATCCACCACCATAGAAAAAGAGGCGAGGAGGCGAGGACAAGAGGACGACATCTTAGATCACTATCTCACCCACACAAGTTAGCCACGCACAAGAACACCTCAACCTCAGGAAGCTGTTCTTCCCCTTGTATTGTTCACCATCAGCCCAAGAGGCAATCCACCACCACCACACTGGAGTAGGGTGTTACACCACAACGGTGGCCCAAACCAGTATAAATCATGTGTCTTTCTATGTTGCGAGTTCGTCCAGTTCGTCCGGGAGGTCCTAGCGAGCTAGGGTGTAGATCGGCAGGAGGGAAAGACTTCGCGCGCACCCCAGTGTTCGAACCTTAAGGGTTTGCCCGAACCCCACATCCGACATTTGGCGCGCCAGGTAGGGGTGCACCGAAGCTTTCCTCCATCAGTTCGTCGCTCCACCGCTCCATCATCTCCATGGAGGATGCTCGCCGCGCTTGAGCTGAGCGTCGGGCTGCTCTCACCGCCCGTGTTGCTCAAACAGCTCACATTGGCGGGCCACCACGTCGTTCGCCGTCCCCCGCCGCCAATTCTGCCACTGGCCCGGTGGGGAACGAGCAGCAAGCATCTTCGCTGCATCCTTCGGTGTGGCAGGACGGCCGCACTGCCACTCCATCGCTGGCCCCAGCCGGTTCTTCGTCTCATGCACACCGCACCCCCATGGAGGCGCGGGCCGCAATCCTTGCCGAAAATGAGCTCCTGCGCTACCGCCCAGTCGACGACCTCCACGAGGAGTAGCTCGACCGCGTTGCCGAGCTCGTCCGCGCCGCAGGGGGCTCCTCGGCACCATCCCTCTCTCGGCCTCACCCTCAGCCAGCCACAGGCGACGAGGCCTGAGGCGTGCCTCCACCACTCCAGCCCAATGACAGCGCCTTGGCACCATGGCGCGCGGCCCCGCGATGCGATCCGCCACGACCGGTGCCCGTGCGCAAAGAGAGAAGCTGCCAAGAAATCCCACGGCCTTGAGAAGCTGTACCCGCGCTTCCCGCACTACCTCGTCAAGACCGTGCGCCGCTTGCGGCGGCGCCGCACGCACCTCAACAAGACCAAGGTCCACCTTCGAGGCAGGCCCCAGTAACCACGGCCGGATGCCGCACCTTCACCCCCGAGCTCTGCAGCGTCGCCTAGCCAGGAAAGTTCAAGCCAGATCTGCCTCCTCGCTACGATGGCACCGCCGACCCCGCAGAGTTCCTGCAGCTCTACGGGTTGAGCATTGAAGCAGACAATGACGACGAGAAAGTCATGGCGAACTGGTTTCCCATGGCTCTCAAGGATAGGGCCCGCACCTGGCTCCTGAACTTGCAGCACGGCTCGATCTCCTCTTGGGACGAGATGCGCGACCACTTCGTCACCAACTTCCAAGGCACTCGCGACCGCCCGCCGGCCGCGACCTATCTGCACCGCATCAAGCAACAACCAAGGGAGACCCTCCAGAAGTACATCCAGCGCTTGAACAACACCCGCCTCAAGATCCCCAAGGCCACGGATGAGGCCATCATCTCCGTGTTCTACGATGGCGTCCGTGATGTCAAGATGAAGGAAGAGCTCGCCATACACGAGGAGCTCTGCACGTCACAAGAGTTGTTCAACCTGGCAACCAAGTGTGCAAGAGCTGAGGAGGGGCGCCTTTCCCTCCTTGAGCTGCCAGCCGCAGGCACAGAGGAGAAGAAAGCCAAGGCGAAGGAAGTGAAGCGCAAGGAAGCGGTGGTGCTAGCTGCGGAGCCCGACACCAAACGGGGCAGAGATCAGCCCAAGTCATCCAAGAACAGCCGACCGTTCTGCGCCTTCCACAACCTAAACACCCACAACACCAGCGACTGCCAAGAGCTCTGAGCCCTACGCAAGGGACACTACGGTCGACGCCTCGAGCGCGGCGACCGGGGCTACGACTATGGAGGAGCACGAGGGGGCGGACGCTGGGATGACCACGGCCCGCACCAGGAATGGTGCGACAGGCCTCGTGAGGACCGCTGGCAGGACCATCCTCGCGAGGGGCCCTGGAGGTACCAACCTCGTGAGGATCGCCCCCAATGCAACACCGGTCTTCCCCCACTGCCACCGCCAAGAAGGAACGACGACCATCATCAGGACAAGGGGGCTGAGGGCTTCCAGGAGCCGTGTGCAATCGCCTGCATTTTAGGCAGCGCCCAGGCCCCGGCCTCTCAGCGCATCTTCAAACGATTCACTCTCGAGGTGAACGCAGTGCTTCCCAAGCTTGAGGTCGCGCACCCGCTCAAGTGGTCCCAGTGCATCATCACTTCCAACTTGGCAGATCATCTCAAGTGTGCGGCCACCGCCATTGTCCTCCCGATGTTGTGTTCCCCAGTCATCAGCAATGTGCAGGTTACTAAGACTCTCATTGACGGCGGTGCAGGACTCAACGTCCTGCCCGTCGACACTTTCGACAACCTCCAAGTGCCATATGAGCAGTTCCAACCTACCAAACCTTTCTCGGGAGTGACCGACGGCTCCACCACACCGATAGGGCAGGTCCGCCTGCCTATCACTTTCGGCACACGCGACAACTACCGCACTAAGCTCATCGACTTCGACGTCGCGCACATCCACCTGTCGTACAATGCCATCCTTGTGTATCCGGCCCTGGCGAAGTTCATGGCGGTCACCCACCACGGCTACAATGTGCTCAAGATGCCTGTAAGTGGAGGGGTCATCACGGTCCCGTGTGAGGAGAGGCATGCGGTGTGCTCCCTCGAGCGCTCCTTCAAGCTGCAGCAATCGACGACCCCGACAGCAGAAGTGAGGGTCCTCCGGAGGCCATCCCCATGAAGAAGCAGCCGCGCCACATAGGACCTCAGGGGGATGGTGTCGCGGCAGGAGCCTCGTCAGGATCAGCATCCATACCAGGGGCGCATCCCTCCATCGCATAGGAAGGCGCGCCCGGCGCCCTCCTCGGGCAGGGCTCAAGGGCTCTCTTCTGGAGGGCTTCAGACCTTGGGCACCACTTGGAAGCATGCTACGTGGCACGTTTTCCTCAGGAGAACATCGGGCAAGGGGTGCTCTCCACTAAGGAGTTCATCGCCAAGACCACACAGGAATTGCAAGACGCAAGAGCCATGCTCAGCAATAGATGCTCGCGGGGCGCGGCGCATCACCCAAGCGAGAGTGCCGAGCTGCGTGTCTGCGTCGACATTCTAGGGCTCAACAGGGCCGCGTCTCAGGAGCGCTTCTGGCCTTCACGTGTGGGCCGTTGCGGTGGCCCCCCAGACAGCTACATTCGCATGCCCCTCGGCTTGCCGAGCACGGCATCGGCCTATCAGCGCGCCATGCGGCATGACCTGGCGGCTCAAGAGGCCAGGTATTGCATCGTCCTGCAGGGAATGCAGACGGTCTTCAGGGAGCCTCCTGAGCCCCTAGAGCCTCCCGGGGCTCAGGGCTCCGGTGGCTCATGAGGATTCGTTTCTTCGACGCACGCCTTTAGCTTCACCAACTCTACTTCGTCTACAGAACCAGGTGACATCTTCCGAGCTCATTAAGCTGGGAGCGCCCCTTGGGTTGCATCATTCCCAGGCCGTGTGAGTCCGTCCCTATGGCATGTATCCCATTTGCTTATGTCCTTAGCTTACCTTGCTGGGGGCGCCCCTCGGGCTGCATCATCCCCATGCCGCTCGGGCCGGACCCAGCGGCATGTATCTTCCTGTATTTATTCAAGCTGATTTGCCTTCACTGCTTAACCTGCCTACGGCTATTGCCTGCTCGATTGCCACCCGCCGCGGATACATTCACCCCGTGCAGTTCGCTTGCGTGTTAAAAGGGGGGCTCCTAAGCATTGTGACTCAGGAGCTCTTACCGGCTCTCCAGCCCTCACCCCCTGGCCTTGACCATGGCATCGCGACCTGGCATACCAGCGGCGGCTGAGCTCGCTCGAGGGCCGGGACCTAAGGACGTAGAGTGATTGCACCTGACCGCCTTGCGGGAACACACAGTCACCAAGACTCAAGACCAGGCGGAACCCGCCTTGAGGTAGGGCCTTGTGAGTCCTGTGCTGGCTCACGAGTGCCCAGATACACCTCGCAGCCCTGCCATGCAAGCCACGTGTCAGGGCGGGGATGTACACCCCCCTGGGGCTCCTCCTGGAGGGGGGCCCCCACCCCACGCACAAGTGGAAGCACCATGCTCCGCGCTGGCCGTCGACACTGCCGAGGAGCGGCTATGCCCGTGCACAAGTGGAAGCACTATGCTCCGCGCTGGTGATAAACAACTAAGGGCGGCTGAGGGAGTCCTGGATTAGGGGGTGTTCGGGTAGCCGGACTATACCTTCAGCCGGACTCCAGGACTATGAAGATACAAGATTGAAGACTTTGTCCCGTGTCCGGATAGGACTTTCCTTGGCATGGAAGGCAAGCTTGGCAATGCGGATATTCAAGATCTCCTACCATTGTAACCGACTTTGTGTAACCCTAACCCTCTCCGGTGTCTATATAAACCGGAGGGTTTTAGTCCGTAGGACAACTTCATCATACAACAATCATACCATAGGCTAGCTTTTAGGGTTTAGCCTCCTTGATCTCGTGGTAGATCTACTCTTGTACTACCCATATCATCAATATTAATCAAGCAGGACGTAGGGTTTTACCTCCATCAAGAGAGCCCGAACCTAGGTAAAACATCGTGTTCCTTGCCTCCTGTTACCATCCGGCCTAGACGCATAGTTCGGGACCCCCTACCCGAGATCCGCCGGTTTTGACACCGACATTGGTGCTTTCATTGAGAGTTCCTCTGTGTCGTCGCTTTTAGGCCCGATGGCTCCTTCGATCATCAATAATGATGCAGTCCAGGGTGAGACTTTTCTCCCCGGACAGATCTTCGTCTTCGGCGGCTTCGCACTGCGGGCCAATTCACTTGGCCACCTTGAGCAGATCGAAAGCTACGCCCCTGGCCATCAGGTCAGGTTTGGAAGCCTAAACTACACGGCTGACATCCGCGGGGACTTGATCTTCGACGGATTCGAGCCACAGCCAAGCGCGCTGCACTATCTCGATGGGCATGATATAGCTCTGCCGCCGAACAGCGCCTTGGAGGCCGCACACGCATCGGTTCCGACCATTGATTCGGAGGCTACTGCGTCGATCGAGGATCAGCGGTTGGACGCTGCCTCAGGGGCTGCGATCTCAGAGGCGATCGAGCCGAACTCTAGCCCCGCACTCTGCATGGCCCGTGACTCCAAGGAGCCGGATTCCTCTCCGAACTCCGAGCCCCCCGCGCCCCTACCGATCGAATCCGATTGGGTGCTGATAATGGAGTTCACCGTCGCGGACATCTTTCAGCACTCGCCCTTCGTCGACATCCTGAATTCTCTAAAGTCTCTCTCTTTATCAGGAGAGCCCTGGCCGGACTACGGTCAGCAAGGTTGTGATACGCACGATGAAAAAATTCAAAACCCACCCACCATCCACTTCGTAGCCACTGTCGACGACTTAACCGACATGCTTGACTTCGACTCCGAAGACATCGACGGCATGGACGACGATGCAGGAGACGAACAAGAACCAGCACCTATAGGGCGCTGGAAGGCGACCTCGTCATATGACATATATATGGTGGACACTCCAAAGGATGGAGATGGCGATAGAACAGCAGGGGACGATACCTCTAAGAAACAGCCCAAGCGCCGGCGTCAGCGGCGCCGCTCTAAATCCTGCCAAAGCAAAAACGGTGATTCTGGCATGGGAGATAATACTACTCCGGATAGTGCCGAAGAACTCCCCCTCCAGCAAGATTCAGCACAGGAGGACAGAGAAGCCAGCCCTCACGAGAGGGCGGCGGACCAAGAGGTTGAGGACGATAATTATACGCCTCCCTCCAAAGACGAGGCAAGCCTCGACGATGACTAGTTCGTCGTGCCAGAGGATCTCGCCGAACAAGAGCGTTTTAAACGCAGGCTTATGGCCACGGCAAGCAGCCTCAAGAAAAAGCAGCAACAGCTTAGAGCTGATTAGGATTTGCTAGCTGACAGATGGACTGAAGTCCTTGCGGCCGAAGAGTATGACCTCAAACGCCCCTCCAAGAGTTACCCAAAGCGCAGGCTGCTACCCCGACTAGAGGAGGAAGCACCTACATCACCAGCGCATGACATGGCCGACCGGCCACCTCGTGGCCGCGACAGAGAGGCCTCTTGGCCCTCCACTCAAGCCATGCCCCGACGTCGCGTCAAGCATACTAAGGCACGGGAAAATGCGCCCGACCTGCGCGACATACTGGAGGACAAGGCAAGGCAAACAAGATCGATCTACGGATTGCGCAGGCGCCCCACGGCACGTGACGGTGATCGTCACTCCGGATGCAATAAATCCGGCTGGGCCGAACTCAATAGACAAAGCTCCTTCGAGCTGCGTCGTGATATAGCCCAATACAGAGGCGCCGCACACCCACTATGCTTCACAGATGAAGTAATGGATCATAAAATCCCTGAGGGCTTCAAACCCGTAAACATCGAATCGTACGATGGCACAACAGATCCTGCGGTATGGATCGAGGATTATCTCCTTCATATCCACATGGCCTGCGGTGATGATCTACACGCCATCAAATACCTCCCACTCAAACTTAAGGGACCGGCCCGGCATTGGCTTACCAGCTTGCTAGCAGACTCAATCGGTTCTTGGGAGGACCTGGAAGCCGCATTCCTTGACAACTTCCAGGGCACTTATGTGCGACCACCGGACGCCGATGACCTAAGCCACATAATTCAGCAGCCAGAGGAATCGGCCAGGCAATTCTGGACACGGTTCCTAACAAAGAAAAACCAGATAGTCGACTGTCCGGACGCAGAGGCCTTAGCGGCCTTCAAGCATAATATCCGTGACGAGTGGCTTGCCCGGCACCTGGGACAGGAAAAGCCGAAATCTATGGCAGCCCTCACGACACTCATGACCCGCTTTTGCGCGGGAGGAGATAGCTGGCTAGCACGCAGCAACAATTTAACCAAGAACCCTGGTAATTCGAATACCAAGGACAAAAGCGATAGGTCGCGTCGGAACAAACAAAAGCATCGCGTTAACAGCGACAACAACGAGGATACGGCAGTTAATGCCGGATTCCGAGGCTACAAATCCGGTCAACGGAAAAAGCCATTCAAAAGAAATACTCAGGGCCCGTCCAGTTTGGACCGAATACTCGACCGCTTGTGCCAGATACATGGCACCTCCGAAAAGCCAGCCAATCACACCAACAGGGATTGTTGGGTGTTCAAGCAGGCAGGCAAGTTAAGAGCCGAAAACAAACACAAGGGGTTGTATAGCGACAACGAGGAGGAGCCCAGGCCGCCGAACAACGGTGGACAGAAGGGATTTCCCCCGCAAGTGCGGACGGTGAACATGATATACGCAACCCACATCCCCAAGAGGGAGCAGAAGCGTGCGTTACGGGACGTATATGCGATGGAGCCAGTCGCCCCAAAGTTTAACCCATGGTCCTCTTGCCCGATCACCTTTGATCGAAGGGACCACCCCACTAGCATCCGTCATGGCGGCTTCGCCGCATTGGTTCTAGACCCAATCATTGACGGATTTCATCTCAAAAGAGTCCTCATGGACGGCGGCAGCAGCCTGAACCTACTTTACCAGGATACAGTGCGAAAAATGGGCATAGATCCCTCGAGGATCAAGCCCACCAAAACGACCTTTAAAGGCGTCATACCAGGTGTAGAAGCCAACTGTACAGGCTCAGTCACACTGGAAGTGGTCTTCGGATCTCCGGATAACTTCCGAAGCGAGGAGTTAATCTTCGACATAGTCCCGTTCCGTAGTGGCTATCATGCACTGCTCGGGCGAACCGCATTCGCAAAATTCAACGCGGTACCGCACTATGCATACCTCAAGCTCAAGATGCCAGGCCCTAGAGAAGTAATCACGGTCAATGGGAACACCGAACGCTCCCTCCGAACGGAGGAGCACACGGCAGCGCTCGCAGCAGAAGTACAAAGCAGCCTCTCTAGGCAGTTCTCTAGTTCGGCCTTCAAAACGCCGGACACTGTCAAGCGCGCCCGGAGTACCCTACAACAAGACCGCCTGGCACGTTCTGAGCTAGCGTAGCAATGCAGCCCCAACCCTAGCCCTCGCGATATAGCGAAACCAGTGCTTCGCGTACATAACTACGCTCTTGAAATACCATGGGCACAGGGGAAGGGGCACTATCACGGCACGCCCGAAATACGGCTTAAACCGCACCAGGGGCTGTCGGATTCCTTTTTTCTTCTTCTTTTTTTCTCTTACTCTCAGGACTCCATACTTCGGATGACCCGTTCGGCAATTCAACTGCCGCACAAACGATGCAAGATCCAGGAAAGCAGACAAACCATGCCGCATTATGGAACTCCCAGGTGGTCTCTATTGCGAGCAGTATACCTGTTTTTTAGTACAATTCCGCGGCCTGCCCCTGGCCAGGACATGTTAAATAGTCCAATTTCTTTTGCTTATCGCACTATTTGTATCGTTCCGCTTTCATAGCAGCCTTTCTATAAACAATGCATAGCTTTTTGTCTATTTTTTGCATTATCCTCTTTTTATATATATGTTTATCAATAACATGTTGCATCCGTACACTGTGGTATGGAAAAAATACGCCAGGGGCTTCAGTACCCATCAATATGGCGTGAGAAGTCCGTACACTTTCACAAGTGTGGCACCCCGAACTTATAGCACTATATGCATCGGCTCCGAATCATGATTTGGGTCAATAGTTGGGTTTGCCCGGCTCCTATGTTTTGGTGCCTTACGTTCCGCTATATCGGCTAGGGTAGCACTAGGAGAACTACTGCGATTGTGCCCCAGTTGAGCTGGGCTGAGCACCTTAGTAGAGAAAGCTAAAACTGACTGTCATGATGAGGCGAGAGACTGGTCGCTGTTCGAGAGGTTTTTCGAGTCCTTAAAGACTTATGCCGCTTCGAGCGAGGAACCGGCTTTGTCCGGCCAAGGCGTGGATAGCGCCTCGAACTCGGTCTTCCGAATACTAGGGGCTTTGCCGAAATTTAAAATTATAGAGTTCTATGGCTAAGTGAGAGTGTTCAAGCATTATAGTCCGATTGCCTTGTTCGTTGTGCTGAGCGCCTCCCTCGACGGACCCAATCATGGGAAAAAGAGCGCTCAGGTCTATCCCAAACACCCCAGCACTAGTGGCATGGGGGCAGAAGCCGACGACTGGCCATCTCTCAATTTTTTGATAAACGGCCGCACAGAAAGTAATATTTTAAATTCAAGCATTGCTTAGCGCATATGAACAAGTTTTCAGCGCACAGGATAACATGAGCGAGTTCATTCAAAAATTACATCCTTGGTGCATTCATCCGCCATAAGGCGGGCACCAGCCAGAACATCCTTATAATAGTTCTCGGGCTTGCGATGCTCCTTCCCCGGTGGCGGCCCGTCCCTCACAAGCTTCTCACCGTCCAGCTTACCCCAGTGCACCTTTGCACGGGCAAGGGCCCTACGGGCACCTTCAATGCAGACGGAGCGCTTGATGACCTCGAGCCTTGGACAAGCCTCCACCAGCCGCCGCACCAGTCCGAAGTAGCTCCCAGGCAGGGCCTCTCCAGGCCACAGCCGAGCTATGAAGCCCTTCAGGGCCTGTTCGGCCGCCTTGTGGAGCTCGACCAGCTGCTTCAGCTGGTCGCTCAAGGGCACAGGGTGTCTGGCCTCAGCGTCCTGAGACCAGAACACCTGCTCCATCGAGCTGCCTTCCTCGGCTCGGTAGAATGCGGCGGCATCGGATACGCTGCGGGGAAGATCTGCGAATGCCCCTGGAGAGCTCCGGATTCAGGTAAATAACAAGTAGTTTACTTTTATATGTCTGCTTTGCATAGAGAATGCCTTACCCGCCGCTATCTTTTTCACCGCATCCAATTCCTGGAGGGCCTTCTAGGCTTCAGCCTTGGCAGATTTGGCAGTTTTAAGGGCCGCAGCATGCTCGGATGCTCGCGTCTTCGAGTCGAGCTCCAAACTCTCATGTTTTTTCATGAGAGCCTGAAGCTCTTGCTGCACCTCGCTGACCTGTGCCTCAAATTTCTCCCGCTCGGTGCGCTCGGTGGCCGCTTTCTTCTCGGCCTCGGACAGCGCCTACTTGAGGGTCGCCACCTCAGTTGCGGCCCCTACAATAAGCAGTATACTCCTGTCATTTTTTGCAATTGCATCTTCTTATAGGCATTTTTTCTATAAGGTATCTATTACCTAATTTCTCCTCGAGCTGCCGTTTGGCAAGGCCGAGCTCTTGCTCGGTCCGCTCGAGGCCCTGCTTCAGGGCACCCACCTCCGCAGTTAGTGCGGCGGTGGTCAGCAGCGAAGCCTGCATACGTATATTGACTCCTTTTTAGTTAGACTCCTGTGATATTTAATAGATCCTCTATTTGGCTTTTCTTTCCAAACGCCAAGCAGAGTATCAGGGGCTACTGTCTATGCGCTAATATTTTTACATATTTCCACTTACCTCGAAGCCTGTTAGAAGGCTAGCACAAGCTTCAGTAAGTCCGCTTTTGGTGGACCGAACCTTCTAGACCACCGTACTCATGATGGTACGGTGCTCCTCGTCGATGGAGGCGCCCTTAAGCACCTCCAGCAGATTGTCCGGCGCCTCCGGTTGGACGGAGGACGCCGGCTCAATAGGCTTGCTCCTCTTGGCAGGAGTTCTCCTGCCGCGGTCCGGAACCATTGATGATTCCGGCGCGGTGTCTGGCTTAAAGCCGGACTTGGAGCCCTGGGGGGGTCTTGTCCCCTTTACTCCTGGAGTCCGGGAGGTCACCTCGCGGATCCTCCTGGACCACCTCCTCTTGCCCCGGAGCTTGTCGCGACGCCACTTCGGCGTCATCCACAGCACAGGGGGAGGCAGCGGGCGGAACTGAATTCACGTCCGATGAATCCAGGGAGCCGCTCGACGACTCATCGAGCCCGTCCTTGGGCGGGCTGCATGATTATATTCGACATTAGGGAAAGCTGTGCAACAAAAGGAATATCATGAGTTACTCTGGTATCCGAACACTTACGATTTCGCCCGACGCCTGGCCCTGTCCGGCCACTCCTCTTCGTCCTCGTCGGCGTCGGGGGCATAGTCCGGCGGAGGGGTTTTCCTCTTCTTGGACCCTTCGGCCTCCCCTACTAGGGCGGCCTTCCTCTTCTTTCCTCTCCCCGCTGGAGGGGGAGAGGTCTCTTCTTCCTCCTCCTCGTCTTCACGGGAGGAGTGCGTCTCGGACTCATCGGACGACGAGTCCGACACCACCATATGCCGGGAACTCTTTCGAGTCCCCGTGGCCTTCTTCTTCTTGGCCTTCTTCTCCGGCACCACATAAGGTGCCGGGACCAGCAACTTCACTAGGGGAGCAGGGGCTGGGTCTTCGGGCAAGGGAGCCGGACAGTTAATCAGTCCGGACTTCGCCTGCCAATCCTGTCAAAGGTGAGGGAGTTTAGATCCCGCATAGAGTCAAACTATAACATCCTATAAAAGATGAAAATATTTTACCTTGCCAGCAGGACGCTGCGAGCTGAATCCGCGGTCTTCGGAGGCGGATGTGGGAGCCTCGGCGCCTTTGGTTAGCCCCTTCTAGACATCTTCATACGTCGTGTCGAAGAGCCTGCTCAGAGTTCGGTGCTGCGCCGGGTTGAACTCCCACAAATTGAAGTCTCATTCTTGACACGGAAGGATCCGGCGGACGAGCATGACCTGGACTACGTGGACAAGCTTGAGTTGCTTGTTCACCAGGGACTGGATGCATTTTTGCAGTCCGGTCACCTCTTCTTCGTCGCCCCACGACAAGACCGTCTCCTTCCAGGACATGAGCCGCGTAGGGGTTCCGGATCGGAATTCAGGGGCTGCGATCCACTTCGGATCGCGTGTCTCGGTGATGTAAAACCACCCTGACTGCCACCCCTTCAAGGTCTCCACAAAGGAGCCCTCGAGCCATAGGACATTGGCTATTTTGCCTGCCATGGCACCTCCACACTCCGCCTGGTTGCCGCGCACCACCTTTGGCTTGACGTTGAAGGTCTTGAGCCAGAGGCCGAAATGGGGGCGGATGCAGAGGAAAGCCTCGCACACGACGATAAACGCCGAGATATTGAGGATTAAGTTCGGGGCCAGATCGTGGAAATCTAGGCCATAGTAGAACATGAGCCCGCGGACAAATGGGTGGAGAGGAAACCCAGTCCGCGGAGGAAGTGGGGAAGAAATACTACCCTCTCATGGGGCCTTGGGGGGGGGAGGGGAATCTGCCCCTCCTCAGGAAGCTGGTGCACGATGTCTTTGGACAGGTATCCGGCCTTCCTTAGCCTTTTGACATGGCCCTCCGTGACGGAGGAAACCATCCACTTGCCTCCCGCTCCGGACATTGTTGGAGAAGGTTGAGGTAGGAAGTGCGGGCTTGGGCGCTGGAGCTCGGGTGCGCAGAAGATGGATAGGCAAAGGAGGAAGAAGGCGTAGGTAAAAAGGTGGATCCTTATCCCCTTATATGAGCGGATGCGACTATGCGTCCCCACCAGCCTAGTAAAACTCGCTTGCCTCCCAAGCGCCATGATAAATGGCGCGGTTGGGTTACCCATGTCCGTATTGATGAGAATCCCATAAATGGGGGACACGATCTCTGCTTTGACAAGACATGCCAAGGAAACCGCCTCGCAAAACACGCTGAGGTGGAAAAGTGAAAACGATTCGAATAAAGGCTTGGCCGTAGTGTGATGTCACGCTGCAGAATACGTCAGCAGATTAGATTTGTGTTAATATTATTCTCTCTGTGGCAATACGTGGAAACTTATTTTGCAGAGCCGGACACTACTCTTGGCGTTTACAAACTTTTATGAAGAATTTGGAGGAGGAACCCGCCTTGCAATGCTGAAGACAATCTATGTGCCGGACTCGTCGTCATTGAAGCCTGGTTCAGGGGCTACTGAGGGAGTCCTGGATTAGGGGGTGTTCGGGTAGCCAGACTATACCTTCAGCTGGACTCCAGGACTATGAAGATTCAAGATTGAAGACTTCGTCCCGTGTTCGGATAGGACTTTCCTTGGCGTGGAAGGCAAGCTTGGCGATGCAGATATTCAAGATCTCCTACCATTGTAACCGACTTTGTGTAACCCTAACCCTCTCCGGTGTCTATATAAATCGGAGGGTTTTAGTCCATAGGACAACTTCATCATACAACAATCATACCATAGGCTAGCTTTTAGGGTTTAGCCTCCTTGATCTCGTGGTAGATCTACTCTTGTACTACCCATATCATCAATATTAATCAAGCGGGACGTAGGGTTTTACCTCCATCAAGAGGGCCCGAACCTGGGTAAAACATCGTGTTCCTTGCCTCCTGTTACCATTCGGCCTAGACGCATAGTTCGGGACCCCCTACCCGAGATCCGCCGGTTTTGACACCAACAGCGGCCCTATAGTCATACCAACCTCAGGGAGCCCAGAGCTCAGCTTCTGGCCTCACCGCAACGCCTCCCCTCGGGAGAGCCGCGCGAGGGGGCTGGGCACGGGGGCTGCGCTCGGGCCACACCCAAGCGCACGCCACCCAACCAGGTCTCCCGGACCTGGGCATCGCGCGCCCCTCCCGAGGCCTCGGCGAGGGCAGGTATGGAAATTGTTTGCACGTCAAGGGGGACTCCTGAGCATCACGACTCAGGAGCCTAACTGGTCACGTAGCCCCTCACTCCTTGGTCTGTCCTGGTCTCCGGTCGGCCCAATGGCGGTTGAGGTATGCGCGGGGCCGGGCCCTGCCGACGTAGAACATCAGACTATCCTCGCGAACTCTCCCTATAAGTTGTTTGCGCGTCAAGGGAGACTCCTGAGCATCGCGACTTAGGAGCCTAATTGGTCTTGTAGCCCCTCACTCCTTGGTCCGTCCTGGTCTCCAGTCGGCCAAATGGCGGTTGAGGTATGCGCGGGGCCGGGCCCTGCCAACGCAGAACGCAAAGCAAATAGGAAGGAAATCGCAAAATCTTGAAGCAAATATTACAAACATATTGTCCTCACACATCGTCCTCACGATACCAAATGAAAAGTATAAACGCCTCCCCGAGGCCTAACTCATGTTGCAGGAACGAAACAGGAGAGTAGCCGCAGGTCACCCTTGGACGCTGCCATCACCTGTGGACGACGCTACCTCGTGAGCAACATCGTCTCCGCCTTCACCACCAGCTGCAGGATCGGCGACATCGCCGGACAGAGGAGCGGACACAAAGCCACGGAACTTCTCCAACAAGGCCTCCACCTAACCTTGCACGGCTGCAGCGGCGGCCTCGTATTGGTCTTCAGCCACTGGCTCCAGTAGCTCGTCAAGCCAAGCGTCGGGGTCGCGAAGGTGCAGGTGGCTGAAGATGCGAGTCAATGTAGCTGAAGACAGAACATGAGCCTCCGCCTCCGCCACAGGACCAACGCCGTCAATGACTTCCTCGAGCGCCTGCACCAAGAGAGGAAGCAGCTGGGCGGGGCCGTCCTCGTCGGTGGCCAGCGACCTCTCCAGGCCGTGCTCGTAAAGCGTCTTCAGTGCCTTGCAGGACCTCTTCTCGAGATCGATAAAGGCCACACGGTCTTTGGTAAGGACTCGTGCCTTGGCGTCGAGATCAGCCTCCCTCGCCTTCACCTCCCGCTCCAGCTCCTCCAACCGGTCGCGCTCGGCGGCCTGCGTCCGCCCCAACTCCGCCAGCTTAGCGTCACGGTTCTTGACAGCATCCTCCCGGGCGTTCATTTCCCCCTCCTTCGCTTGGTGGCGGCGTGATTCTTCGGCGAGCTTGGTGCGCAAGCCCTGCAATTCGTCCTCCAGCGCCTGGCAGTGGTCGCGGGCGACCTCGACATCTTTTAACGCCATCTCACGACAAGCTGCGGCGTTGGCGGCACCCTGCTTCTCCATCTCAGAAGCCGCAACGGCCTGGCCCGGTGTCGCGCGAACCGCCAAGTCGGAATGGAGCTAGCCTAAAGCCAGCTCCAGGCGCCCGGCCACAAGGTGTGGGTCTGTGCCCAGTAGATCCGCCTGCAGCTGGGTCATCGCTGAGAGAGCACGTTCCAGAGTAGCAGCGGGAGAAGAAGAACCTAGGAGTGGGGGTGCATCAGTGGGAGGAGGTGACATCATCACCAGGGCCTGGGGGACCGCAACCTCCGGAGCAGTTGGGACCTCGTCAGCTGCGCCAGGCGCCGGCTCCTTCGGAGCTAGCGGGGCCATGGGAGCTGGTTCCACGTGGCGATGCTCCTCTTGGCCCTGCGGGGACGACCGAGCTGGGGAGATGCGGGCGCTGCTCCCACCTTTCCTTGAGGAAGGAGGCACGGGCGCCACATCTTCCTTCACCTTCTTCGCAGAAGACGTCAGCCTGACCAACCAAGGGCTAGCATCAGGAAATGAAGAGTGCAAACAGGGACAAGGCGAAGCTCGAGACACTTACTGATCCACCGCGACATACTTCCTCTTAGGAAGCCTGAAGCCTGACAGCATCGGGGCGGAGGCGGCATCGTGAGGCACCAACGACGACTTGCTCCTCGTCCGGACAGGGGGATGCTTCCTCTCCCCTTAGCGGGCGTTGGCCTCGGCATCATTAGGAAGGGCGCGGAGGATCTCGACCTTGCTCAGAGGGGAAGTCTCCGCCACCTCTTCTAGAGTCTTCTTCGGGTCCACCTCCTCTTCCCCCTCCGCGCGGGGCTCGCCAGAAGACACCTCCATCGGTTTCGGTGCTGCGGGGGCTCCCAGGAGCGCCGGCGGCACCAGCCCACGCGCATCAAAGGACGGCCTGGAGGCGACGAATTCCTCCCGAACCTTGCGCTGGAACAGGGGGACAAAGGCGCTTGGTGGGTACTCCTAATTGTCCCCAACTATGAGGCGCAAGACAATAACCAATTCATCATCAGGCAGGGCCCCTGGCCTCAGGCGGGTCATGTTCCCCTCTTCTTCAAGCTCCCACGGGGGGCGTGCACGCGCCTGGAGTGAAGCTACTCACAGGGTCAAGAACTCCCTCAGAAGCATGACCCCCATCACCTTTGCCGCCCTCGCGTTGCCTGGCTTCAGGTCGGTCACCATCTGCCCCAACACCAAAGACGCCCGCTCATCAGCAAGCTCCAGCCCGTGCCATTCCCCGTGGAAAGAGGGCACCGCCGTGGGCAACGCCAGACGCGGATCGGCGCACTTGGCATCCATCATGACCCATTTGGATCGAATGTTATCGGCCCTTTTCCCGGTGCTCGAGATCGAGTTGGCCTTGCCGGATGCAACGAAGTTAGTGCATCCGGAGATTTTACCCTCACTGACACGGAGGAAGAAGAAATGGCGCATGAGCGCCAAGAACGGCATCACGCCCAGGTACGCCTCACAATAGTAGGCAAAGATGGAAAGGAGGAGGACAGAGTTGGGATGGAGATGCAGCACCTGCAGCCCGTAGTGGTCAAGGACTTCGTAAAAGAAATCAGAGAAGGGAGGAACCAACCCGACGGCGATGCTGCTCGAGAAGAAGGGGAAGAAGGTGCTTTCCTCGGGCTCCGGCGCGTCGGAGGCAAGCTGGAGCTCGGTCTTCCCCCACTCATTGCTCTCGCCCGCCGTTAGCAGGTGCACGGAGGTGAGGCTCTTCTCCGTGACGGTGGGCGCCTCAAGGGCCGGCTTGTACCAAGCCGGCGCTGAGGAAGCCTTGTCCTTGCGCGGCGCATGGGTTGCAGCTGCGGAATGAGATCGGAGCGGATCTGGAGATAGTGGTGGTGGAGAGCAAGGAAGGGGATCTGGAGCAAGGCGAGGAAGAAGCAATGAAGGTAAGTGCTCGCTACGCCAACCTTTTGTCAGGGCGAGTAGTTGCCGAGGCAGTGTGGGGAAGCGGAGACGCCCACGACCAATCAACCACCACGCGTCAACCAAGGCCGCGGGCTTTGGTGGCCTGCGGTGCTCCGTGCTTGACCCTTGGCTTCGCCGTGAAGCCAAGCCCGAGTGCACCATGGGCCCGGGGGCTACTGTTGGCGTCCTGGGAATGGGGGTCCCCAGACTTGCCTACCTGCGGCCCACTGTGTGGCTGAGCTAGCAGGCTGTACGGCCCATCTTCACCAAAAAGGCACCCAAGACCCTCGCGAGGGGCCAAGCCTCACGAGGCGGATGACACGAGACCTCCTCTGGAGCGGCCTAGTCAGGCAGGCTCATGAGGAGCGGAGATATCAAGGTGAGGCGAACCTCGCGAGGCTGTCGTGACGTGAGCCATGACGATCGACACCAGGCGGGTGCCAGGCAGGCGCCAGCGTCCTTATTTCCTCTTTGATGCAAAGGAAACTAGGGCAGGCGAGGAGTACCGAGGCATTATGCAAAGGTTTCCATTTTGATGCAACAAGACCAAGACCAGAAGGACGGCAAGACGGAGGTCATCGTGGAGCCCAAGACAGCGTCACCGCCAGAGCCTTTCGCAGGCGCAGACCACCTTTTGTCTGGATAGCTTGTACTAGCTGTCCCCCTTCAAGTTAGCCCGCCGTTGTTGGCTCCCTTCCCGCTCAATATTTAGGAAGAGGACCAGGGCCTCTATAAGTAGGGCTAGACACCACCATAGAAAAAGAGGCGAGGAGGCGAGGACGAGAGTACGGCATCTTAGATCACTCTCTCACCCACACAAGTTAGCCATGCACAAGAACACCTCAACCTCAGGAGGCTGTTCTTCCCCTTGTATTATTCATCATCAGCCGAAGAGCCAATCCACCACCACCACACTGGAGTAGGGTGTTACACCACAACGGTGGCCCGAACCAGTATAACTCCTGTGTCTTTCTATGTTGTGAGTTCGTCGAGTTCGTCCGCGAGGTCTTAGTGAGCTAGGGCGTAGATCGGCATGAGGGAAAGACTTCGCGCGCACCCCAGTGTTCGAACCTTAAGGGTTTGCCGGAACCCCAAATCCGACACAATCAACTTGCTGCAAATATTTGATGTGCCTCAGAAATTCAAGGTCATGAGCCTAATTGTTGAAACAATCAAAAGGATAGCTACAGACCAGAAGAGATCTTGTGGGTATGCTCCACATATTCAGGTGCCCATCAACTCCAAGATGGTCACATGCACTAATTTGTTGGACAAGAAGCATTTACCTTTGAGACCATAATTCGAGGACAACACTGTTGTGATGAATGAGGATGATCCTACATTTCTGCAAGCACAAGAAAAGAGAGAGAAGGCTGCAAAGATGCCAAGTGTTGAGGAGGCATCTCAAGTGTTCTTCAAGTCAAAGCAAGATCAGCTTGCTTATCTGATTCAAGCAACATTGAGGATTGAGAAGGGCTTGGCCACCCTGAACAAGAATCAAGAGAGCTTGGAGAGGATCATTGACCAAATTCTATGATCTTGATCTGAAAGTGACTAAGATGTAGACAGCTGTTGAGCAGCTCCAGCAGGAAGCAAATGAGAGGAAAGGGCAGGCTACCACAGATGCCTTTCAGAGAGTGCCCTGAGGTTAGAGGTCTGCTGAAGTGCCCATGGCTGACACTAGAGCTACTACTTCAGCACCAGCAGCAACAGCATCAGTGCCACCTCCAGTTGCCACTCCACCAGCTCCAACAACGTCTAGAGATGCTTTCGTCCTTGGAGTCCTTTCTACACCACCTCCCGAAGACCAAGCCCAGAGAGACGCATAGCACTATGCATTTTCAAACTTTTTGGTAACTTGTTGCCAAAGGGGGAGAAATTTATAGATCATAGGCTTCGAGAGAGAGTGTTTTTGCTTCTTTGTCTCTATTGCTATTTGCTTGATACTTCTTTGTGTGCTCATTTAATACTCTTTATGTTTGTGTGTGAGATACTTGTAAGATCATGTGGTAGATCATATCCTACTTCAATGTTTGCTTGGATGATATTATCTCTTATATCTCATATATGATCATTCACTTTTATTGGTGATGAGTGCATGTTTTTACCTTATATCATTTTGAGCGCTCCACCAAGATGTATGTGACATGGAAGAGTAACCCATGATCCTAATTGATTGTGCATTCGCATTCAAAAGCAATTTCAAATAATGCAAAAATTTAGGGGGAGCCCTTGCTTATCACATACTTCTCAAAGTGACGTTGTATTTCAATCTTATTATCATTTGTCGAAGGTTTGATCTATATGTTGTCATCAGTTACCAAAAGGGGGAGATTGAAAGTGCAACTATCTCCGTGTGGTTTTGATAATTCCAAACAACACATAGCTCATTGAACTAATGCTATTTCAAGATGATCATTTCAGAAATTTCAATGATTGGTATCACATGGATTAGGAATGTGGACCCCTCAAAATGATAACGACACAAATGGGCTCAAGCTCAAGACTCTACATTTTCATTTTAGTGATCCAAGATCACATTGAGTCCATAGGAAACGCCAATACTATTAAAAGGGGATGAGGTGTTGCTTAATGGCTTGCTTGCTCAAAATGCTTAGTGATATGCTCCAAAATCCCTCAATCACTTTATCATATCCACATATGTCCCAAACCAAAAGTCAAACTCAGCCCCACCGAAATTATCTATCCAGCGCCACCGAGTTCACTTGACATAGCCACTGCCAGAAACCCTAGTCATTTCGGTCCCACCGATAGGGATCTCGGTCTCACCGAGATGGGATTGCAAACTCTATGTTTCCTTTCGTAACATTTCGGTCCAACCGAGATGATCGATCGGTCCCACTGATTTCGCAATGCAAACTCTCTATTTCCCTTTTGTAACATTTTGGTCTCACCGAAATGAGTGAATCGGTACCACCGAGTTTGCCTGACCAACTCTCTATTTGCCTACTACAGAAATCGGTCCTACTGAGTTTATGTGATCGGTCTCACCAAGATTACGTTATGCCCTGACCCTAATGAAATTAGTCTCACCAAGTTGACATGTCGGTCCCATCGAAAATCCTAATGTTCAAATTTTGAACTAAATCGTTCTGACCAGGTTTCATGATTCGGTCTCACTGAGTTTGGTAAATTGTGTGTAACGGTTAGATTTTATGTGGAGGCTATTTATACCCCTCCACCCACTCTTCATTCGTGGAGAGAGCCATCAGAACATACCTACAATTCTACCATTCATTTTCTGAGAGAGAACCACCTACTCATGTGTTGAGACCAAGATATTCCAATCCAACCATAAGAATCTTGATCCCTAGCCTTCCCCAAGTTGCTTTCCATTCAAATCATCTTTCCACCAAATCCAAATCCTTGAGAGAGAGTTGAGTGTTGTGGAGACTACCATTTGAAACACAAGAGCAAGGAGTTCATCATCAACACACCATCCATTACCTTTTGGAGAGTGGTGTCTCCTAGATTGGTTAGGTGTCACTTGGGATCCTCCGAAAAGATTGTGGAGTTGAACCAAGGAGTTTGTACGGGCAAGGAGATCACCTACTTCGTGAAGATCTACCCTAGTGAGGCAAGTCCTTTGTGGGCGATGGCCATGGTGGGATAGAAAAGGTTGCTTCTTCGTGGACCATTCGTGGGTAGAGCCCTCCGTGGACTCGCGCAACCGTTACCCTTCGTGGGTTGAAGTCGCCATCAACGTGGATGTACGATAGCACCACCTATTGGAACCACGCCAAAAATCTCCATATCTACATTGCGTTTGCTCCCTCCAAACTCCTCCATTTACCTTCATATGAAAATGTTTTACATTCCGCTACTATAATCTTAGACTTGCATGTGTAGGTTGATTGCTTGACTTGTTCTGAGCTGCTAAAATCTGCCAAGACTTAAAATTGGGAAAAGGCTAGATTTTTATTTCTTCAAGTAGTCTAATCACCCCCCTCTAGACATACTTTCGATCCTACAGTAGGAAGTGGGTGTTCTCACGTTGTAGTCTGTTTTTATATTTTTTTTCCTTTTGAATTCACTTCTCCGAGTCCTGTTTATCTGGCTTCTACTAAATGGATCTGGGTTGCTCTGAGTATTGATATAAAAAAGAAGTATCTTGATGTCAGGATGCAGTTCCTGTGACGAGGGAAGTATGGTTTACCTCGAGATCATGTTTCCAAAATGAGGCTAGATTACACACAAGGTGCCCATTCCCTAATGATGTTGGATTAGACACAAGGTGCAAATTCCTAGATGATGTTGGATTACACACAAGCCAGATGGAGTAGTCAATTGTTCGTGTCCTCGTGGCTCTAGTAAAGGCTGAAAGAAAGTGTGCAGCAGCCCTTGAGAATGTAGTTGAGTTCCCGAAGAAGCGAAAACAACAATCATATGCTCTCTTCACCCAAGCCAAAGAAGATATGGAAGAAGCTAGAAAGAAGCTAGCAGAGGCAGAGCAGGCTAGCCATCTCCTGATATCTAAAACTGCAATCAATACAAATTTCCCTTCATAATAGCTAGGTTCGAATGTTTATCCAGTCAGCATGCCTGTTGTGATGTCTGTGCATCTACTGATGTGGCACAAAATAATTTTTTGGGGGGCATGTAATAACGAATATTACTTTCTGAACAATAATAGACGAAGCATGGGACATGGTATAGTTCACGTGCAAGCCCAACATTCCAAGTTCAACTTCCACATCAAACTCATGTTCACAGTTATCTGCACATTCATAGATAATGTCCACAACCATGATTCACTTCAAAGCCAAAACATGTGAGGAGAGTTATAAATACAGAAAAACCTCTGGTTCCTACTACCAGTGCGAGCACAACAAGTCAAGACCATGCATAATTAATTATATTTTGCTCATTTTTTGTGTTGTAAAATGTCGGCCGGCTTGCGGAAGGATGTGTTGTCGACACACGCGCGGATTCAATGGAGGCAGGCGGGGCAGTCTGAAGCAGGTTGTATGCGGTGAGGAGGCGTATTCAGTTGGGCCTGCACCGAGTGGGGCCCTCTTGGCCGACGGGCTGGTTCAATGCCTGTGCTATGAGATGTCGCGTCCATGTCAGAGCAATCACTCCCTCTAGTCCTTTTTTGTTTGGGTATAACAAAATCTCCTTTTCCATTCACATTTTACAAGTAAAATTCATGGACAAACTTTGAACCAAATACGATGGGGACTAGTAAACCAGGACAGAGGTAGTAATTTTTTTATCAAAGAAGGGCTTCCCCTTCCGATTTTCATTACTGAAAACCAACATCGAAACCATAGTATTTTTCCTAGAACTACCAGGTTCAACATCTCGCAACATAAACCCATACAACTATACGCCAAGGAGGTAGTAGTTATGAATTCCATTTTTGATCCATACCAATCGTTCTAAAAACTACTTAGTACTTATAATGCGCCATTAAAAATAGGAACTCTTACCCCCCCTAAAAAATGATATTTTAAACGTGGCTACTCGGTCAGTGGCAACTGGCGAGCCACCGCCTCCAGGTCGTTCACCTGTGGTCCCAACTATTCCTATGGATCAAATTATCACGCGAGCTGACTATACCTACAAAGTTGTGCTCCACCACGTACCCGGTACCCACGCATGCAGCAATCGTGCACCTAGGGTTTTAGTGTTTATTTGTCACGGTGCCTTTACGTAATTCTCATGTGTGCGAGACAGCAAGTGACCGACTGCGTGCGTGCGCCTCTTCTCTTCCTATATGTACTCCACCGTTCGTCTGGTGTCCAAAAAATTATACAGTAGTAATAACTACTAGCAATGTGCCAATGCGTTTCCACAAGATTAAAGTAGATTAATACATACTCACCGATTTGATAGAAAAAAGTGTCTAGTTTTAAAATACGTATATCACTAAAAATATGTTATGTTTCACTCAAAATATATTCCTTTGGCGGTTTTGATGAGATAAGGGAGGAATGTGGTTGGTTTCAAGATTCGAGAAGTGGTATATCTCTAATTTCTACTCTTACTATCAAGATGCTCGTGCATTGCACGGAACATCAAGATCTTGTGGGAGAAAAGGATGAACGAGGGAAGGCCTTATCTGCAAATGTGGAGAGGAGTGCGGGTAAATTGTCATAGTTTCCTTCCTATCCGTTAGATATAGATCGAATGGCCTATATTGCAGGATCGCAGGCACACCATCATCGTCGACACAGAGTTGGTGATGTTGGTGTGCCTGCCATCCTGCAATATAGGCCGTCTGATTTATATCTGATGGATAGGAAGGAAACTATGGTAATTTTCCAAAAAGATACCCACACCCCTATCCACATTTGCAAATAAGGCCTTCCCTTGTTCATCCTTTTCTCCCACAAGATAAACTACTCATACAAATGCATCTTGATGTTTCGTGCGACACATGGGCATCTTGCTAGTTGTTGAAAAAAGCCCATGTGTGTGTGTGTTGAATGTGTCAGAGAGAGGGAGAGAGGAGGAGGACGGAGTGCATGTGTGAAAAAGACATAAAGAGTGTGTGTGCGAGAGGTATCATCTTAAAATGAAGCGATAGTGTGTGTGTGCACGATCGAGAGGGCGTGTCTTGTCGGTGTCCTGGGAATGGGGGTCCTCAGACTTGCCTGCCTGCGGCCCAGGGCGTGGCTCCACCCGCAGCCTGGTACGACCCATCTTCGTCAACCAATGCTCAAGACCATCGCGAGGGGCCAAGCCCCGCGAGGCGGACGACAAAAGACCTCCTCAGGGGCGGTCTCACCAGGCTAGCTCACGAGGAGCGGAGAGATCTAGGCGAGGGGCACCTCGTGAGGTTCCCGTGACGTGAGCCATGACGACCAAGGCCAGGCGGGCGCCAGCGGGTGCAGAGTACTAGTTTCCTCTTTGGTGCTAAAGGAGCAGGCATAGGCGAGGAGACCCAAGGCGTTAGGAAAAGGTTTCCATATTAGTGCAACGAGACTAAGACCAGCAGGACAGAGGTCATCGCGGAGCCCACGACGGTGTCACCACCAGAGCCTTTGGCAGGTGAAGACCACCTTTTGTCAGGATATCATGTACTAGTTGTCCCCCTTCAAATTGGCCGTTGTGGGATCCCTTCCCGCCTAATATTTGGGACGAGGACCCGTGCCTCTATAAATAGGACTAGCCACCACCATAGAAGGGGATCGGATCATTCAGACCATCCTAACCACACAAGCTCATCGAGCTCAAGAACACCTCTCCTCAGGAGGCTGTTCTTCCCTTGTACTTGTTCATACAAGCCTACAAGGCAATCCAGCACACCACACTAGAGTAGGGTATTACACCACATCGGTGGCCCGAACCAGTATAAACTCTTGTGACCCTTGTTCTTCAGGTTTGGCGAGCTAAGCTTTGAGATTGCGGTGAGAGCGTGAGCTAGGGGGAGGGAGATCTTCATGCGCACCCCAGTGTTCGAACCTCAAGGGTTTTTCCGGAACCCGTAATCGACATTTGGTGTGCCAGGTAGGGGTGCGCCGAAGCTTCGCCCCTCCACCGGCTCCACTTCTCCGTTTTGTCCCCATGGTCGGCGCCGCTCCTCCGACTAGATCAACGGGCGACCGCGCCGGTGCCAGGGGGCTCAAGGCCTTCACCCCCGCCATGCGGCGGGTGAAGTGGCCACATAGGTTCAAACCAGTGATGCCGTCTCGATACGACGGCACGGCGGATCCATCGGCTTCCCTGTGGGCATATGAGGAGGCCGTCCTAGAAGCTGGAGGCGATGACAAGGTCATGGCCAACTGGTTCCCCATGGCCCTCGTTGGCGCACTGCGCGCTTGGCTGCTCAACCTGCCAGAGTCCTTTGTGGCCTCTTGGGAGGAGTTGCGCGGCCTTCTCATCACACGCTTTGTGGCACCAGCACATGTCGCTGTCGCGGCCCTCCTCGGCGGCTCGGAGGCAACGCCCTCGGACCGCCACACCAAGCAGTTCTTCTGTCGGATCAGCGATGCCTCTGTGCGGCGGGGAGCCCCTCCGGGATGGTCAGCGCCCAAGGCCGACCTCACCATTGACTCAAGGGATCAACCCGCCACCACCGCCAGCTTGTGTGCACTCCCAATGCTTTGCACGCCCACTATCTGCAATGTCGCCATGACCAAGACCCTCATCGATGGCGGAGCGGGCCTCAACGTGCTCTCCGTGGAAGCTTTCGGCTTGGTTCATGTGCCGTATGGCCGGCTCCGCCCCACCAAGCCCTTTTCCGGAGTCGGGAGTGGATCCACCGGCCCTCTCGGACAAATATGCCTTCCGGTCACCTTCGGTACCCGGGACAACTACCGCACCGAGCTCATCGACTTCGACATCGCCCGCATAGGCCTCCTATACAACGCCATCCTCGGGTACCCTCCCTTGGCTCAGTTCATGGCAACGACCCATCCGGCCTACAACCTCATGAAGATACTGGGCAGTAGCGGCGTCCTCACCGTGGCTGGAGACACCAAGGAAGCTCTGGCCGCCCTCAAACTTGCCTTCAGGGCCGCGACGGCAACACACCCGGCCTGCGCCCTCGGGGGCTAAGGAGTCCGCGCCGGCGAGGAAGAAACATCTGTTCACTCAAGATCGGGCAAGACGAAGCAAGTGCTAGTCAAGGAGGATGGATCCTCGGGGGCCACCTTCACTATAGGCGCCAACCTCGACCCGTACCAGGAGGTGGAGCTGGTGAAGTTCTTACACGCGAACAAGGAAGTGTTCGCGTGGGAACCCAAGCAACTGGTCAGGGTCCCAAGGGGAGTGATCGAGCACAACTTGAGGGTGTTCCCTAATGTGCGCTCCGTGAAGAAGAAGGCGCGACGGCAGTCCACGGAGAAGCAATCCTTCATCATCCAGGAAAACTCGCAAGCTGGAAGCAGCATGCGTCATTCAGAAGTTCGATACCCAGAGTGGCTGGCGAACCCCGTCGTTGTACCGAAGAAAGGTGGGAAGGAGCGCATGTGTGTCGACTTCACCAACCTCAACAAGGCCTGTCCCCAAGACCCATTCCCGCTTACGCGTATTGACCAGATCATCGACTCCACCGCCGAGTGCGACCTGCTGTGTTTCCTTGATGCGTTCTCGGGCTACCACCAGATCAAGATGGCGGTCGAAGACGTGGAGAACACCGCTTTCTTGACCCCGTGTGGAGTGTACTGCTACACCTGCATGCCGTTCGGGCTGCGCAACGCTGGGCGACCTTCCAGCCATGGATGCACATCGCCCTAGTACGGCAGCTGGGAAGGAACACCGAAGCCTACGTCGACGATATCGTGGTAAAATATCAGGAGGCAAGGACCCTCATTCAGGACCTAGAGGAAACCTTCGCCAGCCTGCGTTAGGTGGATCTGTGGCTCAACCCAGAGAAGTGTGTATTTGGCGTCCCCTCTGGTAAGCTATTGGGCTTCCACATGTCGCACAGGGGGATCGGAGTGAACCAGAGAAGGTCAAGGTGATAGACGACATGAGCCTGCTGCAAACTCTCAAGGAAATGCATAAGCTCGCGAGCTGCGTGACCTCATTGGGGTGCTTCATCTCCAAGCTAGGGGAGCGTGCCTTGCCATTCTTCAAGCTAATGAAGAAGAAGGGCCCGTTCAAGTGGACCCCAAAAGCCGACTTGGCATTTTAAGACCTCAAGAGATACTTGAACAACCCCCAGTAATGGTAGCGTCGCGTCCCCTCGAGCCACTGGTGCTTTGCCCGGCCGCTACACCTCACTCTGCCAGAGCGGCCCTTGTGGCTGTCCGAGAGGAGCGCCAAGCCAAGAGCCCGTCGGGCAACACCGCACCCTCGGCGGGGACGGTGCGGCACCAAGACAGCACCACCCGAGCCACAACAACGTCGGCTGACGGTCAGGCCTTACAAGACGGCGCCACCAAGCCTGCGGAGGCCCCATGGGCGATTGGGCTCCTGAGGTCCACCCGCCTCAGGAGGCACCACAACCTCTGAAGGACACAGGCTCAATAGACGCACCCGCCCTCGTCGAGTACCCCGTATACTTCGTCAGCACTGTGCTACGGGACGCGAGAGCATGGTACCCAATGCCTCAGAAGCTCTTGCTCGCACTCCTGGTGGCCTCACGCAAGCTATGCCATTATTTCCAAGGCCACACAATCAAGGTCGTCTCAGCCTACCCCCTGGAGAGGGTGCTCCGGAGCCCCAATGACGCGGGGAGAGTCATTGAATGGAACATTGAACTGCAAGCATTTCAGTTGGAATTCAGCACGACCAGGGTTATCAAGGGATCCGCGCTAGCCGACCTCATTGCAGAATGGACCGATGCTCCGGAGCCCAAAGCAGGCGAGGACAAATCCCTCTCGCCGAGAAATGAAGCACCAGATGGTTGGGTCATGTATTTCGATGGCGCTTTCGTGCGACAAGGCGCGGGGGCTGGCACTGTGCTCATCTCGCCCACCCAAGACAAGCTATATTATGCCGTGCAGCTTGGCTTCCAGCGGGGTGCGAAGGTCTCCAGCAACATCGTGGAGTATGATGGGTTGATTGCCGGCCTCAAGGCCGCCACAGCCTTGGGGGTGAAGCGTCTCACCATCAAGGGTGACTCGCAGTTCCTCGTGAACTTCTCCAACAAGGTATATGAACCAAGGGACGAGCACATCGAGGAATACCTCGCGGAAGTGCGCAAGATGGAGAAGCGATTCCTGGGCATAGAGCTACAACATGTGCCACGCGACACCAATAAGGAGGCTGACGAAATCGCCAAGAGGGCATCAAGGCAGCTACCCCAAGAACCTGGTGTCTTCGAAGAGCGACTCTTCAAGCCTTCGGCGACCCCTACGGCTGCGGAGACTACATCACCTCGAGAAGAACTCCCTCAGCCACCAGCCTCAAGAACCCCCGCTTGTGGCCCGGCCTCAGGAGCGCGTCTGCTCCTGGCACTCGAGCCTCAGGAGGGGTGCTGGACCGAGGAATTCAAGGCGTATCTGGTGCATGGGACGCTGCCAGAGAAATAGGAAGACGCAGAGCATGTAGCTCGGCAGGCTACGGCATACTGCATCCAAGACGGTGAGCTGTACAGAAAATGACCAAATGATGTTTCCTTGAGATGAATTTCCAGGGAGCAGGGGAACAAGCTGCTGGCTGACATACACGGTGGAGACTGCGGGCATCACTCCTCGTCGCATAACCTGGTTGGCAAGGCATTCCTCAGCGGGTTCTACTGGCCCACGGCACTCAACGACGCGACCGAGCAGGTAAAGTCCTGCGAGGCCGGCCAGTTCCATGCCAAGCAAATCCACTAGCAGGCCTAGGGCCTTCAGACTATCCCATTGTCATGGCCATTTGCGGTCTAGGGGATGGGCATCCTGGGTCTGTTCCCGCGAGCGCCAGGGGGGCTACCGCTACCTTTACGTTGCCATCGACAAGTTCACCAAATGGGCGGAGGTGGAAGCCGTCCGCACCATCCCAGTCAGGTCAGCAGTTAAGTTCATCAAGGGCCTCGTGAGCTGGTTCGGGGTCCCTAACCGCATCATCACCGACAAAGGCCCATAGTTCATTAGCAATCTCTTCAAAACCTATTGTGCTAACCTTGGAACGCGGATTTGCTACGCTTCGGTGGCACATCCCAGGAGCAATGGCCAAGCCGAGCGCGCCAACGCAGAGGTATTGCAAGGACTCAAGGCCCAGACCTTCAAGAAGAAGCTTGAAGCCTACGGCAGGTGTTGGCACGACGAGCTCCAATCTATGTTGTGATCCATCCGCACCACCGCCACCAAGCCAATGGGCGAGACCCCGTTCTTCCTCGTCTATGGAGCAGAAGCAGTTCTCCCTCACGAGGTCAGGCATCACTCCGCGCAGGTCCTAGCATTTCATGACACGCAGCAGGATGCCATGCGGGGGATGGACCTCGTGCAGGGGTAGGAACACCGCCGTGAAGCCTCACTCCGGGAGGCAAGATACCAACAGGCATTGCGACAGTACCACTGTCGTAGTGTCTGCTCCAGGTTGCTTGAGGTGGGCGATCTTGTCCTAATGCGGGTGCTCTCCAAGGAAGGGTTGCATAAGCTCTCACCCATGTGGGAGGGCCCGTTTAGGATTGCCCGCATCTCCAGGCCTGGTGCCGCGCACCTAGAGACGCAGGATGGGGTCCCCATCCAGAACGCCTGGAACATCCAACACCTCCGGAAGTTCTACCCATCAAGCAAGGCCCAATGCCTATGAAGGTGTCCAATCGTGACACTCTCACGTAATAATGAGTGGGGCTGTACATGCCCCGGAGTCTCAGGAGTGCCGCCCTCAGGCCTCGGGGGCTCCCTCCCACGTCCTAGTGGCAACACTTAGCTCTGCGCTGGGGAGAAGAGTAAACTAGGTGCCAGACGCGGCTGTTCATTTGCTTTCTGTAGTTGGCTTGCCCCTTTTTCCTTTAATGAATTTTGGAGTTCTGGCATTTCTCGTTGGTTTGCTTGAACCCCCTCTTTTTCTGATTCTTCCCTCGATCCTTTGTTTCTTCGCCAGGGAGGGCGGCAGTTGCCCGGCGCTCTCCCTCGCACACCCTATGAGGGGGGCTAGACAGGTAGTATGCATGTGCACACTTCCCTGGTCTCCGCGAGGCGTCGTCTTCTGAGCTTGTGATCGGTGCATCCCCTTTTAGTCCGTGCCCCACAGGTACCGCGACGCGGTGCGTTTGGCCATAACCAGCCCATACCCGAGGCTTTGCGCAACAAAGGCTATGGATTTCTTAATGAATTTTTGCAGCTTCGCGATATCACCCAAATCAACAGCGGGGAAGCCCCACCAGGTTCCCAGAGACACACGCCCTCATGAGGTCAAAGCTGCCCCGAACGCATCAAGCTAAGTTACCCCCTCTACACCCGTATAAGGCATAGATCTCACAACACAACCCGGAAAAAATAAATGCACCATAAAAGCAACATAAGCACCACGGTTCATTACACGCCCTCGCAGGGCCCCGAATTCATTTCTAACAATGCAGGGGAAAGGGAAAGAGAGGAAAAGCAAAAGCGGCTCCTACGACGCGGCTGCTCACAAGGGTCGGACCTGGACTCCACCAGAGCCTTCCTCGCGCTTCACCGGGGCGCGACGGCGGGATCACCCGCCACCATCCTCAAAGCGGGCCCGACAGCGTGGAGGCTGGTCGTAGCCGCTGCTACTGGAGCTTTCACCGGAGGAGGAGCTGCCATAGCTGGGCGAACCACGGTCGCGCCGAGGGGAAGGTCGCCCTCGTGCTCGTCGTGGCCATCGCCAAGGCCAAGCACCTCGCCACCGTCGCCATCGTCTTCAGGGTAGCATCCAGCACGTTGACTGTCTTCCTCGAACACCCTCACGAAGAGGGTCGCTACGCCATCGTACTTGAAGTGGAGGGTGCACCGCCTATATAGGCCGCGCGCGGGGGCAAACGTCTTCCAGCCGCGGGCCAGGGCTACGTTGCCCACAGCGAAGACATCCATCGCAACCCATGAAGCCTTGCTGCACCAACCGTCATCCTGCAGTCAAAGGCCGCCGGGACCTGGGGTTGGCAGTTCGCTGGCGAAGGAGCGCGGAAGTTGAAGCCAAGTGCCGTCCAGGTTCACTGACCAGACGACAAACTCCGACAGCACCTCCGCTGAGTGGAAGCGCGGCTGGGGAGGCCGGGCGACCATGGTGTGCCTCCCCTCATCGACGGGGCTGCCCCGACCAAGGCGGCCCCCGCCACGCGAAGGAGAGTTGTCGCGGACACCGATGACAACGTAGGACCCCGTGGGGGTCCGCCCACGCCCATGAGGGACCGCAGCAGGGGTCGCAGCATGCTTGCGCGGACGGCTGCGCCCCATCTTAGGCGGTGGCGAGCCGGGCCCCTCCTGGCGAGCCTTCCCCTTCTCGGCAGCCGAGAACTACTTCACTGGCACCATGGGTGTCGCGGCAAGGAAGAAGAAGAAGCAGGAGGAGTGGAGGAAGATGGGTGACAGGGGCTCTGCCCCCCTCCCCATTTATAGCATGAGAAGGCCAACCGCCGACCTCCAACATCACAGGTAATGATGACCTTTTTCTACATGCAACAGGGACTCGTCAAGTCGGGCAGGTGCCGAGGCAATGTTGGTAAGCAGATACGCCCATGTCCCATGAGTCGCCACATGTCAATCAAGGTTGCTGGCTATTGGGGCCCGCGGTGCTCCACACTTGCTCCTTGGCTTCGCCTCGAAGCCAAGTTCCAGCGCGCCTTGGGCCCGGGGGCTACTGTCGGCGTCCTAGGAACAGGGGTCCCCAGATTTGTGTGCATGCAGCCCAGGGCGTGGCTCCACCCGCAGCCTGGTACAGCCCATGTTCGTCAACCAATGCTCAAGACCCTCGCGAGGGGCCAATTCTCGCAAGGCGGATGACACAAGACCTCCTCAAGGGCGGCCTCACCAGGCTGGCTCACGAGGAGCGGAGAGATCAAAGCGAGGGGCACCTCATGAGGTTCTCGTGATGTGAGCCATGACGACCAAGGCCAGGCGGGCGCCAGCGGGTGCAGAGTACTAGTTTCCTCTTTGATGCTAAAGGAGCAGGCGCAAGCGAGGAGTCCCGAGGCGTTAGGAAAAACTTTCCGCATCGGTGCAATGAGACCAAGACCAGGAGGACGGAGGTCATCACGGAGCCCATGACGGTGTCACCACCAGAGCCTTTGGCAGGCGAAGGCCACCTTTTGTCAGGATAGCATGTACTAGCTATCCCCCTTCAAATTGGCCGTTGTGGGATCCCTTCCCGCCTAATATTTGGGAAGAGGACCCGGGCCTCTATAAATAGGACTAGCCACCACCATAGAAGGGATCGGATCATTCAGACCATCCTAACCACACAAGCTCATCGAGCTCAAGAACACCTCTCCTCAGGAGGTTGTTCTTCCCTTGTACTTGTTCATCCAAGCCTACAAGGCAATCCAGCACACCACACTAGAGTAGGGTATTACACCACATCGGTGGCCCGAACCTGTATAAACTCGTGTGTCCCTTGTTCTTCGGGTTCAGCGAGTTGAGCTTTGACATTGCGGTTAGAGCGTGAGCTAGGGGGAGGGAGATCTTCGTGCGCACCCTAGTGTTCGAACCTCAAGGGTTTTGCCGGAACCCGTAATCCGACATGTCTCAAGAAGGGACGAAAAATCTACATAGATACCAGGAGAGCGAGAGAGACATGTACGCGATAGTGAAAGCACGAGTGTGCGGGTGTATAAACCTATCTGGAGGCTAGTCGGTCAATGTTTGTGAGAGAAGTACGAGTCGGGGTGCGAAAGCGAGAGTTTTGTGTGTGTAAGAGAGAGAGAGAGATAGACGGTAGTCGGGAAGTGGAGTGGAAGCAGGAGTTGTGTGTGTGTGAGAGAGAGGGGGGAGTTTGACTGATCGGTAAACAAATGAATAATGTCAGTTTTATAACTGGGATGGAGATGGAAAAGAGATCGCAACAAATGTTGTGTTTGTGGGAGAGAGTAATTTTAGTGTTATGAGTCATATCTAGAGAGATATAGGGTGTGTGAGAGAACTCCATAGAGAGAAAGACAAAGTGAAAGATGAGTGAGACTATGTGTGTGGCGGTGAAAAAGAAAGCTTAGGTACCTAGTGATACCAGAGAACATTAGAGACGTGAGAGATAATGAAAACCATGTAATGTATAATGATAGGGAGAGTGTGACACTTCTCAAGGGAGACGTCGGGAGACCATGTTTGCGAAAATAGGAGAAACATGAAGTGAGCGTGCGGGTGAGCTGGAGAAAAGAGAGTGATAGCTACGTGAAGGAGCATGCGAGAGAGATGGGCGTGAAAGGAGTCAACATAAAAGCGGGATTCAAATATTTCAATTCGAGATGATGATACATGTAATTCATACTCGAGCCAAAATTGATCTACCAAACATGCATACTCATATGAATTCACGCGCATCGATGTTATTTAACATGTAGATATTACTGATCCATACATTTTAGTAGAACATGATTTGGTTTAAATTTTTTGAATTCAACCTTATGATTTTGAGATCATTGTATTTGTAAATCATATTTTATATATAAAGGAGCAAAATTCTTTGTTGCGTTTTTGAAAGTATATATAAAAATGATGTATATAGAATTTTATTCCAATCGAAAATGGATCCGGCCCGAACAAAAATAGAATACAAACTGGATTCGAATTGGATTGGCACGGTAAATGTGCACTCTTGCTCTGCAAAAATTTGAACAAAGCGGGGAAAGTCACAGCAACCACCCGAAACCAAAATCTGCGAGATGTAAATTACCGCCTATCCCTGACACGCAAAGCCTATCGGCTCAATTTCTATAGGTTTCGATAGGGGTAGGTTTGTATTTTCACTCAAACGTGACATAAACGCCTCTCACCCGGATTCATACACTGTGGGCGCCAAAACACAGTGTCTCCTTGGCCGAAATCGACTCCCTCCCCGATTCATACACGGTGGGCGCCAAAACAAACTATCGTCGGCAAATATTCGGTGTATGCGAGATTGCCGTCCTATCCCCAAACGACTAATATTGTTGTGATGTAGGAAATTGTAAACGGGGGCTAAGTTTGTAAATTTCCTTGCATTTGAGACAAGCGTGCCTTGAAGACATGGTTCCCCCCTTGCTCTCTCCCTCCATTTCCTCATTCATACTCCGTTGGTGCCAAAACACCCTCTCCACCCCACCCTCCTCCGTCCGCCACCCCATCCACCGCCGTCCTCCTCCACCATGCCGGAGCTGATACCCCAACACCGTCGTCCATTACAAGAGATCGACCTCTCTCATCCATGGATTTGGTCCGGGATCCTTGCATCCTATCCTCTCGCTTCATCCTCGCCATCGTCCACCTTGTCGGCGCCGCTCCTACGACTGTCTCATCCACCGTGCCCCGCCGCCACCGTCTACCCTCCTAGATCTGCTCTCACGCTGCCGATAGCCACTGCTACCGTAGCACCGTCAAATTCTCAGCAGATGCATACATGGCGCCGCACCAGAGGCGATACTCTTTCATATCTGCTCAACTTATTTATCGCAGCAAGAAACTAGATCGTCACTGCTTTACTCCGATTTCTTGTCCATCACTTACTTGTTAGTTGAAAGCAAACATTAGTTGCGAAGTTTCCTTTGTCTAGTTTGCACCTTCAGATCGCCATGCAACGCTCAACACTATACTTGCAATGCTTATGGTTTTCCCCTTTTATATTCCACACTAGTTAAATGACAGTAGACTAAATTTCAAAATTGGGTCAGACGATTTTTGAGAGCTCGTCGGAGTTCGGCGGTGCGAAGGAAGGGGCTCGGGTGGGGATGGTAGTTGTGGGGGCAGTGGTGGGGCCTCGCTGAACAAAGAAAACTCGACGCTGGTG
>NC_041386.1:224625956-224661279 GCF_002162155.2 Triticum dicoccoides
GGTGGTGGGGCCTCGCCGAACAAAGAAAACTCGACGCGGGTGGGGGCGGGGGTGGCGGAGAAACACAGGCAGTGGGGGCAGTTCAGGGGAGGGCGGGGGGTTGGGGCCAATGGTTCGGCCAGCGGCCCGTGCGGTGTTCTGTATGGGAAGAATCAGAGACGTGGAAGAAGAAGGGTTAGGAGTAGGATCTTCATCCAACCGCCTGAAATGGTCGACTGACCCAAATGAAAAAAGTCACGCGACTTGCATGCAGGCATGCCTTTATATTCAGTACCATCATCGTAGCTGCTTAGCACTGCTCCTGAATCCATCAAGCTAAACAATGTGCCACTCATAATTCCAAACTTGTTGCTCAAATACGAATCTGATATGATGCTGATATTACTAGAAGAGATAACGTTTAATTGGTCGGCTAATGTTCCTACATTACTTTCAAAAAGCACGTGCACCACATATAGAGAGGCAACAGGGAGTTGCATTCTTAATGCGCTCTAGTTCATCATGTGCGGAACAAACAATTTATTATCCAAAATCTGATTGCTCTTCTTTAGCATGTTCCTCTTTCGTTCTTCTTTAATAAGTACTCACTCCGTTCCTAAATACAATTCTTTGTTTAGATTCCACCATGGACAACAAATGGAGCAAAATGAGTGAATCTACAATGTAAAATGTATCTCTATACATTTGTATGTGATCCATAGTGGAAATCTCTACAAAGACTTATATTTTGGAATGGAGGGAGTATGATAGTAGTTCAGTACGTTCCTTGTACGGTCGGTTGTGATGGACACTTTGAATTCTTTGGGCCTCTATGATTCATAGGATTTTGTAAACATAGGAATAGGAATTGTAGTGGCTTGCCCACTTGAATCCTATAAGATTAGCAAGGAAATGTGGGGAGCTGTGTCGCCTTTGAGAGTTACACTGATATTAACAGTACCGCACCTTCAGTTGAAGAGAGCTGGTATCCAAAGCCTTTCTAGATGTATCGGCAATACTAGCACATATATTCCAGCAAGTTCCACTTTGCTGATTTTACTCCTGATGCTTACGGTTTTCCCGTTATATCTACACTATGATCTGTGTAGCTGCTTTGTGTTGCAGTAACAGCAGTCCACTCTTGAAGCTAAACAACACAGCAATCATAAGTACAAAGCTTACTTCTTCAAATACTAATTTTGATATGATACTGATATTAGTTAACAGACACACATTTAATTGGTCAAGTAATGCTCCCACTTGGTTTTCCAAATGCATGTGGCCACATATAGAGAGACAACATGGAATTGCATTTCTTTGGGCGCTGTGATTCATCATGAGTGGGCAACCAACATTGTATGCAATGAAGTGGAACCTCAAGAATATGCTTCCTCTTCTGTTCTTTACTATGTTCCTCTTTTGTTATTCTGTATTTAGTACGTATAGTATGTTCCTTGTGAGGAAGGGGAGCAGGGACATCTGTAGTCAATAGGTGATAGAGCTGGCATGTATGTGATCGAAAGGCTTTCAATTAGTAGTGGCAATACAACACCGTATTTTCCAGCCAGTTCCACTTTCCTAATTTATATATCCTAGTTATGGTGTACCCCTTTTATATACACTACGATCTGCCTAGTTGTTGTGTGCTCTTGTTATCATGGTTTCGCAATAAACTCTCCATACAGTATATTATGAACCTATCATCTGCCAACTATCCTTACTTCTAGAGCCTATTTTGTGTACCTGTGCCAGATTATATTAATGCACGCACCATATTACAACACACATGAGCTCTCTCATCAGAATCCAATGATAGCACACAAGGGTTTACAGGGTCGCCCCTATATTAGAATATCCTTTGCATTACAAAGATAATCTCACTACTATTTATGTTTTCGTGCTTCTCAGATATTATACGTAATCATAGTGAATATCAGAATCCGCACATCAGAAGAATATTGTGGAACATTGCAACGACTTACAAAATTGGCACCAAGGCATTGAGTGCCATTCTGGATGCAATGAAACTCATATGCTCCCCACCTATAGATTCTTGTTCAGAATATGATCCTAATGACTATTCTGACCTCGAGGAGTCAAAGGCAGATGGCATGTCATGTTCACCCATCAAGGTTCCTGTTCTAATTTGGCAAGGTTTTATTGATTGCGCGTATCTTGCATAAGTTGTCTTGCATTTATTCTACTTTGTTGCATCGCCATCTGCTTAGTTTACTCATCATATATGTAAAGATGTCATGCCCATCCATTATCAATACATATTCCATCTGTCATCATACCATGTTTTTCCACTCAAATGTTGTTCTTGTGCATCAGACATCAAAAAGGAAGACGGTGATTGCCGAACCTGAAGGAGCACCAGCAAAGTCCTTGAAAAACGTGGTTGTGCCAGAGAAATCAGACAACACCCCACTTATATTGGCTCTACAACCAGTGACACAAAATGTAGGACCGACTCCAGCAGACTATACCCATACTTCACTGGCCACACCACTAGCCCCACCACACAGGACCTGTACTCCAGCAAAAGGTATGCCGATTTCAGTTGCCATAGGACCAGTCGTACCACAGAAAAATCCCACTCCAGCAAAAATTACAGCAAGTCCACCGGCCGAAGACCTATCCCAACTGCAGAGACAACCAATTCCTGCAGATTGGAACCCCATTCCAGTTATTCCCAGTTTAAAAGACAATACTTTCAATGTTGTTAGGGACTACGTGCATATATTCCCATCATGGGAAGATTATAGTGAAGACAAACACCATTTTCACATCTTCCTATTCCACTTACGTGTAAGTGCTATTATTCATGGTGATTATTTTCCTGTTTTCTGCTGATTGAACACATCAATGGTTTACATTACATTGTTGTAAGTAGGCGAGGGTCAATCTGGATAGTCATGACGAGAAAAGCTTGCTTGCGCTTTTCAAGGAAGCATTGGAGTAGTATCAGTGTTACCTGAGGAAATCACACTTTGATGGCAAGTCTATAAACGAATTTCCTGTGAAGTCTCCTGTGCTAAATTTAGAAGACACTGAATGGAAAAACCTTGTGTTGCATTGGTCTCGTTCCTAGGATGAGGTAATGTCTATGATATCACATGACAATTTGAACTTCTACTTTTCTGCATGTGCCTTACGGATCTCTTTTGCAGGAAATCTGCTCGAGGAAGAATTCCGGTTTGAAAAGGACAATAGGATATCACAAATATGATGCCCGCTGCTTTGCTCTTATTAGTACCCGTTGTCCTATATAACTGTACTTGCATTCGTACCTGGTTCATTATGTGACAACAGTATGCATGATAGCTTGCTTATCAATTGTTCACTCCAAATTATCTGATCTGTATGAATGGTTACATTAGTGTAGAATATATCCAATGGTAATGAAATTTTTTAGCTCTGCATTGTTCTTGTAAGTACCTACTGTCCTTTATTAGTGTAGTTATATTGACAGCTAGTTGTTCATGTACCATCACTCTACAGCTTATTTTCCTTTGCCCTCCATTTTCTACACATCATATCTATATTGACTCTTACCATAAGTTTGTATAACACCGATGGTACTAAAGAAGTTTAGCTCTGCATTGCTCTTGGCTATACTTTTGTCTGTATCGTTGTACTTACATTTATAGCTACTTGGTTATGTAGCATCACTCTTCATCTTATCTTAAATATTCTCCATTTTTTCTTATATTATCACATATATATTTACTCTTAACAAAATGTAGAATAGAGGCAATGCTTATGAAGAAGATTCTGTGGTAAACTTCTTTAATTGCCGCCCCATCAGCATGGACAAGGGCTTTATAGAGCCTGTCTTCACCAATAATGTAAGTTTATCCTTCTCAGGCCTTCAAAATTTGTTGTGTATATTTGGTTAGGCATGACTGCAACTGATGTTTATTTTTGGTGTTTGCATCAAATTGCATGTTTAATGTTTATTATGTAGTTCATAAACAAAAGTTTTTCCTTCTCAATGTAAGCTTTTAGTTGTACAACCAAGTTCCTTCTTGATACCATGTAAATTAAACTATACAAAGCAAGTGATATTCTGTTGCACTGCTTGTATGCTTCTGTTCTTGATCCGTAATCCAGTGTTGTGGTGAACCTACCCACTACAGCACAATGTCATATTCTGCAATGTCTTAACTATGAACAATGTCATATCATTCTACTATTATTTAAACCGTCTATTTATTTGCCAATCTGAAATGGCATAAATTGACAACACACTAACCATTGATACTTATGAATTCTTGATCTGTAATCCAGTGGTGTCGTGAAGCTTCCAACTCCATGGCAATGTCATTTCCTGCCATGTCTTAACCTAAACAATACCATATTGTGTTAATGCTATTTTAAACTGTGTCACTTAAGAAATGTGATGAATTGTCAACACTGATACTTATATGTGCAAAACCTGTCATCTGTTTGCTTGTTTATCTTTCAGAGTGAGGAGGATACAAGTGTCAAACAAGCACAGTCTCATCAGCTTGCTCAGCTGCTTGCGCTGCAGCTCTATTGAAGTGATGTTAGTTTTGTATATTATTTTGTCGCATGTTTATTTGCACTGGTGGCGATCTTTGATGCCCAGTGTATGTAGTCTGTTGTCTGCTTGTGCTTTATTATCATAGTGGCGAACTGTGATGCCCAGTGGATTTAATATTCCGTAATTTCTTTATTGTGTAGCCTAGGTTTTTTCTTATTCATGATGCTGCAGTTATTTTACTGTATATATATCATGTCTTCGCAGTAAACCGGCCAAACCGTAAAATTACGGTACATAATCGGGCCGTTGTGCAAATCACTATGTATGATCCGCATCATGGGCCCAGTCATCTTGGTCCGTTAACAGGCCTAAATGTAAACTGGCCCACTAGTAGATTCCGGCCTTTAATAGGCCGAGTAAACCGACGGCCGTATTTTCGCAAGAAAACTCAATGGGCTTTTAAGAGGCTAAAAAGTTGGTTGCGCCTGAAACGTGCCGAACAGCTCGCGGGCCGACAGCACGCCAAAATAGACCCTGGCCCATGATTGTGCCAATCACATCGCGGGCCATTAACGGGCCAAAATTGTCTCTGTCCTTGTTTGGCCCAATCAGATTATCGGCAGTGAGCGGGCCGGAATCAAACTGGGCCGTAATTAGGCCAAACTATATGACAGGCTTTTAACATGCTGAATTAAATATGTGGCCAAAATGTTTACCGGACCTTTAACAGGCCGAAACTAATATCAGGCCGAATTACTAAATGGGCCTTTAGCAAGTGGGCCCAAAAGCATAGCGTCCAGTTGATGGGCCAAATCTGATATCAGCCGTAATTTAGCCCAAACCTTCTTAAAGGGCCGGATATGATCTAGGCCGTAATTTGGCCCAGAACGTGATAGGCTTTTAATGGGCCGGATCTCATGTGGGCCTTTATTAGGCCAAGAACGTGGCAGGCTGTTAATGGACCGGGTCAAATATGGGCCGGCATTTGGCCCAAAACAAGGAAGGCTGTTAACGGGCCGGCCCACTAGTGTCCTCAAAATCTTGTGGGCCTTTAGCCGGGCCGGCCTGTTATGGTCGGCAAAATCTCGTAGGCCTTTAGCTGGGCCGGCCCATTATGGTCCGCAAAATCTTGTGAGCCTTTAGTTGGGCTGGCCTATTTAATCTTTATGGGCCACTTTTGCGCCGGTCCACGTGTCAACATATCATAGGTGCATCTTGCCCACTGGATGAGTGACACCTGTGTCAACGCGGAGCTGACACGTGGTCCAGTCGGCCAGTGAGAATTTTACACGTGGAAAATCGGCATTGGTCATGGCTATTAACGGGTTATCGGATCCAAAACCGGACCCGATAGCTTAATGGCGACCCGTTACGGTGGATGCCACGTGTCGGTCACCCTTGATGAAAGCACTTCCATAACATGGCATTTATCGGCATGGAAGTGAAAACTTTTGTGATGATAATTTTGGTAATGTCATGGAACAATTCTACGACAGCACAGGTATGAGTATCTTGAGTATGTCATAAAATCGTCATGGATGTACATGCATGACAGAAAATGTGACCTACTGTGACAAACACGTATCATCACGGAAGTGTATTTTTTTGTAGTGGAAGCTATCTTGAAGATTCAGACATGTCATCTTCATCATCATTCACAAGGTATAAGTTCTGTCTTCTGAGTTCACTTAGCCTTCGTGTGAGCATTTAAAGTTCTCTGGTGATGGTATGTTGATTCTCAACATCTTCTTCTTCTTCTTCTTCAGAACTTCCATAGTGTGAGAGAATTTCTCCTTCACTTTCTGAAGAAGATTCTTGATTGGCATTTTCCAGTTCCATCTTTTCTTCATGAATGGACAGCAGTGTCATGACCTCAACATAGTGATGCTCTTCATACTCTAGACTTTGTTTGATTTCAGCTACAATAGGATCAAAGGATTCATCAAGAGCACTCAGAAGCTTGTTGAGCACATCTCTATTAGTGATATCAGTTACTCCTCGCTAATGGAGTCTTTCGACAATGTTTGTCAATCGATCAGTGAGTTCCATAGCACTTTCCTACGAAGACTCCTGAATCCACTGAATATAGCACGAAGCATTTGAATGTGAGGATTTGGTCTGGCAAGAAATTCTTCATGAGCATTGTTGATGGCATCCCAAATTTGCTTTCCGGAATTCAGCCTTTGGAATCGAAAGAAAATATCTTTTGATAGGCTGCTACAGATGATATCTTTTGCTTGAGCATCCAACTGCAAATTTGCTTTGTCATCGGTGTTGAGATTGTTTGGTTGTTGAATGGTGGAGCTTGAATTATGATTCTCATTCATTCCTTCCAGTATAGATAGTCATTTCCATCGAAGATAGGAAATCTTTCATAGTGCGAGGATCTACCTGCATACGACATACTCAAAACTCCAAGGATGTTAGACCTTTAACAAATGGAGACTGGGAGAACCTGCTGTGATACCAATTGTTAGGACCAAGAGTATATCGATAAGAGGCAGGGTGAATGGGAGATTCAAAAATTCTTTCGAATGTTCTAAAACTGATCCCAATCACAGCAGTGGAATAATGTAGAGAGGGAAATGAGATGAGTCAATCTTCTTTGTCAGAAGCATATTCTTCAATGAAAGCATTGATAACAGTACGAGCTTGGGAAATCACAGGTTTAACTACGATGGGAGTAATACAACATGCAAACAGGTGTAGTAGAATGATACCAAACATGATATGCATAGAGAAATAATACGATGGTACGATTTCATAGGTGAACCAAGGAATATGATGGTGACAAATAAATACATGTGATGAGAATGAAACAGGATGAACACGATGAGATACGAAGTTGACAACAGAATGAAATGACCAGATAAACTATCGGCACAGAGCACGAATAAAAACTGCTCAAGGAATTGCAGTGAGGTAGATTGAAGAAGTGGTGCTGGACGGCGACAATCAGATTTGGTAGACCAGTTCACCCTTCTGCCAAATGGCTACGTCTAGTTGGAGGGGCTATGACTTAACACGGAAGATAAACTCTCTTCACCCTATTCTCCTTCAACGTAGAGCTGGTCAGACTTAGGTTGATTTCACTCACGGTAGATCCATGTCGGCAATCTCAAAACCTTCAGTCGACCTTCGCAAACCACAATCACTCTTGGTTGCTGAAGATCTAGCTCGGTGAACACAACAACTCTTCAACACTCGAGCCGAAACCTATCCGTCTAGAGAGTGCATAGCTCTCAAGAGTAATAGGTACAAGAACTCTAACACAGAACTACTATGATGTTAAACCACTGTCTAAGTTTGGGATCTTGATTTTTCTCTCGGTGGATCTTAAACTCAAATCACTCGGAGAGGGGTTACTCAAATCAATCTTCTCAGAAATCTCAACTGGAGCAGCCAACAAACAATGTTGGAGTGGAGTGACTATTTATAGCCGTAGCCTTCCCTGATGGGAAACGACCAAATTAGACATCAGGATCAGCCAATGTCCGAAAGACAAGAGTCCAACGGTCGGATTTGAGCACAACGGTAACATTGCTTGCGGAGCAAGTAATGCTAACTCCTCGCAGACAATTCTCTCATAGTGAATATGATCACAGTCTCTTGTTGCCAAGTATTTGCTCGGAACACAAAGATATTTCTCTCACAACTTTCATAGGTTTTGGCTAAGCATCACAACGGATCTAAGCTTCGAGAACCTATACCCTTCTTAATAGTACGGAGGTCCTATGACTCAATAAAATGAAAGAAGAAGAACAAAATCAATACTACATATTCACTTTGTCTTTGGCTTTCATCACTGCAGTCAATTTCTTTGGAAGACAATACTGAATCAAAAACTTTATTTCACTAGTAAATTTTCGAGGGGTCTATTTTCTTCACATCAATCTTCTCAACAATATGACTTCAACAAATATAGCTCGTTCTTCTCTGCAACGCGGATATACTTCGATCAAGTTCCTTGAACTCATCATCGGAGTTAGCATTCTCTTCGGTTGTGTATGGACTATTTGTCTCTGTATGCACTAGCAAACAAATCAGTCCATACCTATTTTTGTCAACAATCTGCAAAACACAAGGTAGGCAGATATTGCACCAACAGTGATAGATAGATAAACAAAAATACAAAATAAAATAAGAGTAAATAAATTGCAACAAGGTATTTTGGATTTTAGTATATGAGAAAAATAGACCTGGGGGCCTTAGTTTTCACTAGAGGCTTCTCTCTTGAACATAGCATATGGTGGGTAAACAAATTACTATTGGGAAATTGATAGAAAAGCGCATAGTTATGACAGTATTCAAGGCAATGATCATGTATATAGGCATCATGTCTGAGATAAGTGGACCGACCCCTGCATGTATCTACTACTATTACTCCACACATCGAGAGCTATCCAGCATGCATCTAGAGTATTAAGTTCATAAAGAACGGAGTAATGCCTTAAGCAAGATGACATGATGCAGACAAAATAAACCCAATTAATATGAATAAACCCCATCATTTTATCCTTAATGGCAACGATACAAATACATGTTGTATCCCTTTCAGTCACTGGGATTGAGCAACGCAAGATCAAACCCATCAAAAAGCACCTCTCCCATTGCAAGATAAATAAATCTAGTTGGCCAAACCAAACGGATAGATCGGAGAGAAATACAAAGCTATAACAATCATGCATAAAATAGTTCAGAGAAGAGTCACACAATATTCATGAATAATATGATCATAAACCCACAATTCATGGGATCCCAACAAAATCACCACAAAAAAGGATTACATCGAATAGATCTCCAAGAACATCAAGGAGAACAATGTATTGAAGATCAAGGAGACAGATGAAACCATCTAGCTACTAGCTATGGACCCGCGGGTCTGTGGTAAACTGCTCACACATCATCAGAAGGGCAGCAAGGTTGATGTAGAGGCCCTCTGTGATTGATTCCCCCTCTGGCAAAGTGCTGGAAAAGGTCTCCAGATGGGATCTCTGAAGAATAGAAACTTGCAGTGACGGAAAAAGTATTTTGGGTGGCTCTCTGATGTATTGGGAATATTTGGGAATTTATAGAAATGGAATTAGGTGAAGAAGTTCCACGAGGACCCCACAAACCTAGGGGGTGCACCCCCCTGGTGCGCACCTAGCAGGCTTATCGCTCTCCCATGACTCTCTAGGTCTTCTCCCGAAGCTTATAGGGTCCCTTTTGGTCCAGAAAAAATCATCAAAAAGTTTCGTAGCGTTTGGACTCCGTTTGGTACTGGTTTTCTTAAAAGCCCAAAACAAGGAAAAAATAGCAACTGGCACTAGGCACTAGGTTAATAGGTTAGTACCAAAAAAGATATATAATTGCATAACAAACATCCAAGATTGATACTATAGTAGCATGGAACAATAAAAATTATAGATACGTTGCAGACGTATCACCATCCCCAAGCTTAATTCCTGCACGTCCTCGAGTAGGTAAATGATAAAATAGGTTTTTTATGTGGAATGCCACCTATTGATGACCCACAAGTATAAAGGATCAATCGTAGTCCTTTCGATAAGTAAGAGTGTTGAACCCAACAAGGAGCAGAAGGAAATAACAAGTGGTTTTCAGCAATGTATTGTCTACAAGCACTAAAATTATCGGTAATAGATAGTTTGGTTGAAAGGTAATTTGTAACGAGAAACATGTAGCAATTGTAACAAAGGTGCATCAAGGTATCTCAATCCTTTTTGTAGCAAAGGATAGGCTAGAGCTGTCTCTATAATAAGCAAAGCATTCTTGAGGACACACATGAACTTTATCTAGTCACTTTCATCATGTTTGTTTGATTTACGTTCTCTACTTTGATAATTTGATATGTGGGTGGACTGGTGCTTTGGTGTGTTCTTACTTGAACAAGCCTCCCACCTATGATTACGCCCTCTCACAAGCATCTGCAACTATGAAATAAGAATTAAGATAAATCTAACCATAGCATGTAACATATGGATCCAAATCAGCCCATCACGAAATAGCGCATAAACTAGGGTTTAAACTTCTGTCACTAGCAACCCATCATCTTGTAACTACTCCACAATCCCTTCCCTTAGGCCCAAAGACGGTGAAGTGTCATATAGTCGACATTGACATAACACCACTAAGGGAATCACAACATAAATATCATCAAAATATCAAACGAATACCAAATTCACATGATTCCTTATGACAAGACTTCTCCCATGTCCACAAGAACAAAAGTAACTAATAACAAATCATATTCATGTTCAATATCAGAAGGGTATTGAATATCATTAAGGATCCAAACATATAATGTTCCACAAAATAAACCAACTAGCATTACTACAAGATGTAATCAACACTACTAGTAATCCACATGTACCAATCTGAGGTTTTGAGACAAAAATTGTATACAAGAGAGGAACCAGGGTTCGAGATGAGATGGTGTTGGTGAAGATGTTGATGAAGATTTGTCCTCCCATGATGAGAGGATCATTGGTGATGTCGATGGATTCGATTTCCCCCTACCGGAGGGAAGTTTCCCCGGCGGAATTGCTCTGCTGGAGAGCAAAAGTGCTCCTACCCAGGTTCCGCCTTGAGATGGAGGCACTTCATCCCCAAACCTTTCTTCTGATTTTTCTAGGTCAAATGGCATCATATAGCATAAGATGGGCTTCGGAGGCCTGCTAGGGGCCCCACAAGCTGTTTGTGTGGGGGGCGCCCAGGGGGGTAGGGCGCACCCCCCATGCTTGCGGCTGTCTGGTGGGCCCCCTCTGGTAATTCTTTCGCCAATAATTTTTATATATTCGAAAATAATTCTCTGTCAATTTTCAGCTCATTTGGAGTTGTGTAGAAAAGGTGTCTCCGATATAGCCCTTTCCGGTCTAGAATTCCAGCTGCCGGCAATCTCTCTCTTCATGTGAAAATTGCAAAATGAGAGAGAAAAGGCGTAAGAATTGTATTATAAAGTGAAATAATAGTCCATAATGCAATAAATTAGGAAAACATGATGCAAAATGGATGTATCAACTCCCCCAAGCTTAGACCTCGCTTGTCCTCCAGCTAAAGCCGACGTCGATAATGATGACTCATGTGGTCACCTATTACAGGTAGGGTCAAGGACCCATCAATTGGGATCCACATGGGGCCCATCACCATCGAAGGTTGATGGTAGCTCCAACTACATCGGTAATTCCCTATAGGGGGAGGGATGATGTAGTACAGCGATGATAGGTATTTCCCTCAGTTATGAAAACAAGGTATCGAACTAGTAGGAGAACCAAGCAACACAACGTAAACAACACTTGCACACAAACAACAACACCTTGCAAACCGACATGTTAAAGGGGTTGTCAATCCCTTCTGGGGTACGGCGCCAGGAAATGTGTGTTGATGGGAGAAAGTTGTAATAGATTTAAATAATAGATGGCAACTAAAATAAACTGCAGCAAAGTATTTTTGGATTTTTGGTTTAATAGATCTGAATAAAAATGCAAAGGAAAAGTAGATCGCAAGGCAAATATATGAGAAAGAAGACCCGGGGGCCGTAGGTTTCACTAGTGGCTTCTCTCAAGAAAAATAGCAAATGGTGGGTAAACAAATTATTGTTGGGCAATTGATAGAACTTCAAATAATTATGATGATATACAGGCAATGATCATTACAAAGGTATCACGTCCAAGATTAGTAGACCGACTCCTGCCTGCATCTACTGCTATTACTCCACACATCGACCGCTATCCAGCATGCATCTAGTGTATTAAGTTCATGAAAAACAGAGTAATGCAATCAGAATGATGACATGATGTAGACAAGATCAGTTTATCTATATGGCGGTAGATATAGATCTCGTCTTTTTATTCTTAGTAGCAATGATACATACGTGTCGGTTCCCTTTCTGTCACTGGGATCAAGCACCGTAAGATCGAACCAACTACCGGGCACCTCTTCCCATTGCAAGATAAATAGATCAAGTTGGCCAAACAAAACCCAAAAGTTGGAGAAGAAATACGAGGCTATAAAAGATCATGCATATAAGAGATCAAAGAAACTCAAATAACTGTCATGGATATCAAAAGATATGATTGATCATAAACTCGAAGTTCATCAGATCCCAAGAAACACACCGCAAAAGAGTTACATCATATGGATCTCCAAGAGACCATTGTATTGAGAATTAAGAGAGAGAGAGAAAGCCATCTAGCTACTAACTACGGACCCGAAGGTCTACAAAGAGCTACTCACGCATCATCAGAGAGGCACCAATGGAGGTGGTGAACCCCATCCGAGATAGTGTCTAGATTGGATCTGGTTGTTCTCGACTCTGCGGCGGCTAGATGAATATTTCGTCCATGCCTTTAGGGTTTCTGGAATATTGTGGTATTTATAGAGCAAAGAAGCGGTCCGGGGGGCACCCGAGGTGGGCACAACCCACTAGGGCGCCCCTGGGCCTCCTGGCGCGCCCTGGTGGGTTGTGCCCCCCTCGGGGCACCCTAGGTGCAACCAGGGCCCATTGCCTTCCTTCTAGCCCATAAAAATCATCATAGAGTTTCGTGGAATTTGGACTCCGTTTGATATTGATTTTCTGCGATGTAAAAAACATGGAAAAAATAGCAACTGGCACTTGGCGCATTGTCAATAGGTTAGTACCAACAAATGATATAAAATGACTATAAAATGATTATAAAACATCCAAGATTGATAATAAAACATCATGGAACAATCAAAAATTATAGATATGTTGGAGACGTATTAGCATCCCCACACTTAACTCCTACTCGTCCTTGAGTAGGTAAATGAGAAAAACAGAATTTTTGATGTGGAGTGTTGTTCATCAAGTAATATGATATTCTTTTCTTTATAGCATGGAAATTTGGACTTTTATGTGATTTAAAGCAATAGTCTAGTTTTGACATAATAATTTAGATACTCAAGCATATTAATAAGCAACCATTTCTTTCAAAATATCAATGCTAAAATAAGTTATCCCTAGACCATCATGCTCAAACATTGATCCATTCATGAAACACACTCGAATATTAACTACACTCAATACTTGAGCACGATCATATTTCCTCCTTGTTGGTGCTTTTATGAGAGAATATGGAGACTCAAATTTAAAAGAATAAAAATTGCATAAAGTAAAAGAAAGGCCCTTCGTAGAGGGAAGTAGGGATTTGTAGAGGTGCCAGAGCTCAAAGCGAAAAATTAGCGATAAAAACATTTTGAGAGGTGTATCCATCCCACCAACGAAAACGATTCGAGTTGCCAACACTTTCCATGCTAGATATGCCATAGGAGGTTCCCTAACAGAAAATAAAGTTTATTCCTTTTTCCACCATAACTTTCACTTTCCATGGCTAACCGTATCCACGGGTGCCCTCCATACCAACACTTTCCAAGAAATTTATTATTTGACAACATAAAGTAAATTCATTTTTTTTTATTTAGGGACCGAGCATCCCTAATACCTTTTCCTTACTCTCATGCAATGACAAGTGAATAAACACTCATATTGAGAATAACACATCTATCATGGAAAATATTAGCCACCCCTCACTGCTCCGCGAGTGAAACAAACACACAAAAGAGAAGTTTATTTTCAAAATTAGAGATGGCACATGCAAATTTTCTTAGAATGGCAAAAGAATACCGCATATAGGTAGGTATAGTGGACTCATGTGGCAAAACTAGTGTAAAGGATTTTGGATGCACAAGTAGAGGTCATACTTAGTGCAAAATGAAGGCTAGCAAAAAGATTGAGAAGCGACCAACGAAGAAACAAATAATCTCATAAGAAAGCATTAAGCATAATTAACACCGAATAATGCACCACAAGTAGGATATAATTTTCATTGCATGATTATTGACTTCCGTGCATGCATAGGGAATCACAAACCTTAACACCAATATTCTTACAAGAGCACAATTACTCATCAACATAACTCACATATCACATCATCATATCTCAAAACTATTACTAAGAATCAAGTTTATTTTGTCCAATGATCTTCATGACATTTTATTTTTCTTTATCCTTCTTGGATATATATCACTCTGGCACTAATTTTCATGTGTTGCTTTTTGTAAGCTCGAACAAATATAAGTGAAGATCATGAGCATAACAAAATTTCTTTCTCTCAAAATAATTTAAGTGAAACAAGAGAGAATTTCTTCACAATTTTACTAACTCTCAAACAAATCTAAGTGAAGCAAGAGAGCATTTCTTCAAAAATAACAAAGCACACCGTGCTCAAAAAGATATAAGTGAAGCACTAGAGCAAGTCCTAGCCCATAAAGGATTGAAGTGAAGCATAGAGAGCAATTATAACAAGTCATGATATAATTTTAACTCTCTCAAATAGGTGTGTCCATCAAAGATTGATGACTTAAAACAAAAAATAAAACAAGCAAATACACATATCATACAAGATGCTCCAAGCAAAACACATATCATGACGAATAAAAATATAGTCTCGAGTAAAATACCAATAGTTGTTCGAAGAAAGCGGGGATGCCACTCGGGGGCATCCCCAAGCTTAGTTGGTTCCTCATTCTTGGATAATAGCTTGGGATTCCGGGGCATCCCCAAGCTTAGGCTCTTACATCCTTCCTTCATCCATCGTAAGATAACCCAGAACTTGAAAACTTCAATCACACAAAACTCAACAAAAACCTTCGTGTGATCCGTTAGTATAAGAATAATAAACCACTACTATAAGTGTTGTATCAAACCAAATTATATTTTGTTTTTGTATTATATCTACTGTATTCCAACTTTTCTATGGCAAAAACTCATCAAAGAAAACCATAGAGCCATCAAAATAAGCACACAACACAAAGAAAACAGAATCTGTCAAAACAGAACAGTCTGTAGCAATCTGACTATTTCGAATACTTCCATAACCCCAAAAAATATGCCAAATTAGAAAGACCTGAGTAATTTGTATATTGATATACTGCAATTGGAATGGGTATTTTATCACTCTCTGGTAAAAAATGATAAATTTTTCGTGAGCGCAAAACTTTCTATTTTTTTCAGGAAGATCAAACAACTATTGCCCAAGAAGATCCTGAAGGCTTTACTTGGCACAAACACTAATTAAAACATAAAAAACACAATCATAACAGTATCATAATTGTGCTAATACTCAAGAACAGAAAGCAAAAAGCAATAATAAATTTTATTCATTGAGTTGCCTCCCAACAAGCGCTATAGTTTTACGCCCTTAGCTAGGCATAATGATTTTAATGATGCTCGCATGGAAGAAAAGAATTGAAGCACAAAGAGAGCATCATCTAGCATATGACAAAGGCATTTAAGTATAACATACTTCCTATGCATAGGAATTTTACAAGTAATCGAATTATCATGACAATTAATATCGAACATATGCAAAGGAAAGAGATAAAACATTGACAATCTCAACATAATGAGAGGAAATTTAATAACATGCCAATTTCTACAACTATATTTGCCTCTCTCATAATAATTACATGTGGGATCATATTCAAATTCAACAATATAACTATCACATAAAATATTCTCTTCATGGTCCACATGCATGCAAAGTTGACACTCTTCCAAAATAGTGGGATTATCATCAAATAAAGTCATGACCTCTCTGTCAGTGTCAAAACCGGCGGATCTCGGATAGGGGGGTCCCGAACTGTGCGTCTAAGGCGGATGGTAACAGGAGGCAGGGGACACGATGTTTTACCCAGGTTCGGGCCCTCTTGATGGAGGTAAAACCCTACGTCCTGCTTGATTATTCTTGATAATATGAGTACTACAAGAGTTGATCTACCACGAGATCAGAGAGGCTAAACCCTAAAAGCTAGCCTATGGTATGATTGTATGTTGTCCTACGGACTAAAACCCTCCGGTTTATATAGACACCGGAGGAGGCTAGGGTTACACAAGGTCGGTTAGAAAGGAGGAGATATACATATCTGTATTGCCTAGCTTGCCTTCCACACCAAGTAGAGTCCCATCCGGACACGGGATGAAGTCTTCAATCTTGCATCTTTATAGTCCAACAGTCCAGCCAAAGGATATAGTCCGGCTATCCGGAGATACCCTAATCTAGGACTCCCTCAGTAGCCCCTGAACCAGGCTTCAATGACGATGAGTCCGGCGCGTAGTGTTGTCTTCGGCATTGCAAGGCGGGTTCCTCCTCCGAATACACCACAGAAGAGTTTGAATACAAAGATAGTGTCCGACCCTGCAAAATAAGTTCCACATACCACCGTAGAGAGAATAATATTTCCACAAATCCAATCTGCTGACACGTTTTGGCAGCATGACATCATGCCATGGCCCGGTAATTATTCGAACCGTTTTTCCTTAACCAGCCCCGCACATAACGTGAGGCGGTTTCTCGACACGTCTTGTCAAAGCAGAGATCGTGTTCCCCTTATTACGGTATTCTCATCAATATGGGCGTGGGTAACCCAACCGTGCCTAGGACTCCTAGATTTTAGGCAAGTCCCAAACGGCCACGAGGAGGACGCTTGATATTCACCCTCTTTATAAAGGGACAAGGCTTTTACTTCTTCCCTCCCGTGCTCAATCGAATCCTTCCCCCGCCTCGAGTTCTAACACCCAAAGCCCAGGTCAGGTGCTTCGGACCTTCAATCATGTCCGGATCCAGCCTTCAAGGCTGGTGGATGCCTTCCTCCGTCACGGAGGAGGATATCAAGAAGTTGAGGGAGGCCAGATACCTGACCGCCGAAATTTCGCATAGGCTGCCCGCCCGAGGGCAGGTCATCCCTACTCCCGAACCCAACGAGAGTGTTGTGTTCGTTTCCCACTTCCTCCGAGGACTAGGCCTCGCTCTGGATCCCTTTGTTAGGGGTCTTATGTTCTATTATAGGCTGGATTTTCACGACCTAGCCCCGGATTCCCTCCTTCACATCTCGTCATTTATTGTCGTTTGTGAGGCCTTCCTCCGCATTACCCCTCACTTCGGCCTGTGGCTCAAGACCTTTGACGTGAAGCCGAAGATGGTCGAGGGGCAGTACGCAACATGCGGAGGTGCTCTAATAAGCAAAATTGCTGGCGCTCCATGGCCGAAGGGCTCCTTTCCAGAGGTGTCCGGATTGTGGCAACGGGAGTGGTTTTATGTCACAGCCCCCCGAAGTGCCAAGTGGGTGGCCACCCCCACCTTCCGCTCGGGCCCTCCACCACAACGGATGTCATGGATCAGCAGGGGGCTGAGCTGGGGCCCGCCCAAGGACGTGCCCATACTGCAGAGCCGCATCCGAGATCTCTTCAAGGGAGATTTCAGTCTGGTTATGGTAATGCAAGTCATGCTGGTTCGTTGAGTCCAGCCTTGCAAACACCGGCCCTCCGCATGTGGGAATTCAACCCGGAAGGACCGCGCACTATTCAGAATTTCCTCGGCCTGACGCACGAGGAGATGTACAAATCTTCTTCGGACCCCAAATAGAGTGCCCGGACACTACCGAGGATGTGGGCCTGAGTAGCAACCGCACCATGGCCCAAGTAAGTAACCCCATGGCCGAACACACTGTTTTTTTATCATGACATCATTCTGAAGAATCGCTCTTTGACCAGGACTGGATAACAAAGGCGAAGATGATCCGGTGTTCGGTCCCCCTTCCTGAAGGCTTGGAATATCCGGTGCTGGAAAAGATGCTCGAGCCAGCACCTTGCCCGGTGCCCTCAAAGGAAGATGAAGGGGGGAATAAAGAGGGCGAAAGCGGGCCTCCACCGCTACCTATTCCAACCGAGGGAATGAGCATCTCCGTGAGGGAGGACAACCCAGGGGAAGAATCTGGCATTCTCTCACCCCGGGGAAGGAAGTGGACTACCTCTGAAGATCCGAAAACCAAGGTTTCCAAACGGGAGAAGAAATCTCCACCGGAGGGTCCTGCCTCGGAGGTTTCTCTTGCCGCTCAATGTCCGCGCGGGGATCAGCCCTCTAACGAGCTGTAAGTAATCAAAAAGTACTTAATAGTAAAGGTATCCTACCTTACTTCTGAGGAAAATAGCCGAAGCATTTATCTTGCAGTTTGGATCTTAGCCCTTCCCAGCAGAGCTCGTCTTCGGGGGATCTTCTTCCGGAGATGATGGAGAGCGAAACGCCTCCCCCGGACTCCCCAGCTCAAGAAGCAGGCGACCTTGAAGTGTCGTCGCGGAGGGTCTCTCCGGATCCAGCGAGGCCAGAAGACAATCCTATGGACACCCGAAGTCCCCAGTATCCGACTCTTGAAGAGAGCCACCAAAAGAGTCCGACACCGTCTGGTATGCGGTCGGTCGTACTGAGGGATCTACTAGAGCGAGCGACTATCTCAGAAGAGCACCGTACGTTGATGGGTACGGTGATTGAAAGGATTTCGTCCGCCGAAAGCGGGTTGCATGAAGCCTTTATGAGTCTACTGACGGGTTTTGAGGTACGTGAAATGATGTACATTCTTGACAGTACCGCACATTTTAAGGCGTGCCCTGTGTAGATAGTAGCCCCTGAGACTCTGGTTGTCGTCGAGAACGGCGGCGAACAGAGGACCGTAGTCCCAGGTAATGACCAGACTGCCTTTATGTGTAGGTGGTTGAAGCTCCGGTGGCTAGCCGGACTAAAGCGGCAACTGGATGCGGCAGATGCCGACATTGTGCTTGTCAACAAGCGGCTTGACGAGGCACAGGGTAAGTGATTTTTCTGGTGATCGTCACATAATAAAAGCAGCATGATGCCAGTATCTTTAATATGTTGTGACTGCAGATGGAGCTGCCACCATGGAGGCCCTTCGGGCGGAGCTTGCCCGAGCCAAGGAGCAAGCAAGGAGTAGTAACGCGGCCGCTTTAAGGGCGGCCGAAGAGTTAAGAGCTGAAAAGGCTGTGCATTGCGAGAGCAAAGAGAAAATGGCCAAGATGGTTGTAAAGTTAAAAGACACTGCCGACCGTTGCCAGCTTCTTGAAGAAGAAAACCGGGCGAAGGCGACAGACCTGGAAAAGGCCACGATGGCGACCAAAGACACCCGCTCTGCGATGAGAGCAAAGAAGGAGGAGCTGCGTCAAGCCGGGGATATCACGGCTGGGAAACCCTTCATGCTGCGGAGGAAGTTTGGAGATCCTCAGTATGCCCCTCTGGACCGGCTGTGGAGTTCGGCGGACGCATATCTGGACTTGGCGGCGAGTGCTCTCGATTCGGCCGAATACTTCCGAGATCAAATAGATCGTGAAGTGGACAAGCTATTCTAGTCATAGTTTAATGTTCCAGAGCGTCCGCTTCCATTGACTGATCGGCTTGCCGAATGGGCCGAGCTGAATATATTGTCCGGACTCGCCATGAGGTCTGTTGTGGATCATCTGTGGCCGAAAAGGCCAAAGCCGAATAGCTATTTTAGTTTGGTGCAGCAGTTCCTCGGTGCGGTGCCGCACATTAATGCGATGAAGAGGTCGGCGTGCATAGAAGGCTTGCGGATGGCCCTTTCCCGTGTCAAAACATACTGGGCGGAGATGGATGCCACCACTGTCGCAGCGCAGGGCTCCGCGATAGGACGAGTGGCTGCCGAGCACTATTTTGAAGAAGTTCTTGAAGGCGCTCGTTCGATAGAGGCCCAGTGCTCGAAGAATATTATGTTTAAATGACATGTATCCCTATTGTAAAAACAATGTTTTATTAAGTTTATCAAGGCTATATTTATACTCTTGCCCGAAAGTATTATGATGCCTCTTGTGCGGCCATTTATGTATATATGTATATAACCTGAAAGATTGCAGTCGTCAGCTTCAGCCCCCACGCATATAATGCGGGGGTGTTCGCAGAATACACATGTTCACACTTGATCCAACGTCTTGGTCCATTAAGGAGGTGATAGCGCAGCGAAGTAGGCAACCGGACTATAATGCTTTAACACTTTCACTTAGCCAGAGGAGTTTGACAGTGGAGCTACTATATAGCCCCTGGTGGCTCCGCACTCATCCGAATTCGGGGTGCGTACATGCCTGGCCGGGAAACGGCCCTTCGTTAAGACGGAGGAATCCCGAAGATTCCGGTAGGTCATCGAGTGGTTGACCAGTCTCACACTATCATGATAGTCAGTTTTCGGCTTTCTCTACTGAGGTGCTCCTTCGGATGAACCAGGGCATAATCGCAGTAGTTCTCCTGGTGCCGCCTTAGCCGATAGAGCGGAACGTAAGGCAACAAAACACAAGAGCCGGGCAAACCCAATATTTGACCAAAGACATGATTCGGAGCTGATGCATATAAGGCCAAACTCGCGACGCCGAACACTCCCTAAGGTATCCGGTCTTTATGGTGTAAACCGGGCCTAAACAGCGCCCTTTGTAATAAGCCCCTGGTGTCCAGGTACGTGCAATTTTCTGACATGGCCACATGCCAATACGTCAGCATCCTTCTCCATTGTACTGAGAATCCGGGGGATGTGTATCAACAAGAGACAGTAAAAAAGGTTTACGCAGGGTCTTAATCTAAAAAGAATCCTTGGAACGGGTCCCTGCTGCACGTCTGCGCCTATGTCTCCATTGTGTCGTATTCTTGACGGGTGTAGCATGATGGTCATCTGAAAAAGAGAGGAACTTAATTGAAAAGTTGTCGTGCAAAAGCTAAGTTATACTGAATAAACAATATATAGTTCAAAATGAGTGAAGCTGAGCCTGATTGACACTTGTGCGTGTGCGTTGAGCCCCTTGTATTGTAATACGGGTATAGCCATCAAACCTGTACCAATTACATATAGCTGTACCAGACTCGTCCAACCATGTCCATGGTCTTAACGACCTGTTAGATGCTTTAGTTGGTGAGGCCATTTAGTGTGCGGCTGCCAAGGCAGCCGCATGGTCTTCCGCGCGCAAGGAGCACTCAATATTTCCATTTACTATAATGATGTCGCGTGGACCGAGCATCTTAAGCATGAGGGAAGCGTAATGCGGTATTGCGTTAAAGCGAACGAAAGCTTCGCGTACGAGTAGTGCTTGATAGCCACTTTGGAATGGAGCGATGTGGAAGGTTAAATTTTCGCTGCGGAAGTTATCGGGGAAGCCGAATATAACCTCTAGTAGTAGGGAGCCCATGCAATGGGCTTCTGGGCCGGGCGTTACTCCTTTAAAGGTAGTGTTGCTATGGCTAATTTTTGCTGGGCCTATCCCCATGTTGCATACTGTGTCCTGATATATCAGGTTTAAACTGCTGCCACCGTCCATCAGAACTCGTGTGAAGTGATATCCATCAATTATCGGGTCTAATACCAAGGCAGCCCATCCTGCACGCTGGACAATTGCTGAGTAATCCCGATGGTCAAAAGATATCGGTTGGGACGACCAATGGCAGAATTCCGCGGTGATAGGCCCTGGGGCATGTGTCTCTGGGAGTGACACTTTGTTTCTCCCCTTTATTACGTGTAACACGTTGACTATTTTGACTTTTGGTGGGAATTGCTTCTGTTCCCCAGTGCTTTGCTTGCGAGGCTCATCCTCGTCTTCGCTTGGTGTATCCTGCCCCTTATGTTCGGTGTTGAGCTTGTCGGACTGCTTGAAGACCTAACATTCTCTATGGGTATGATTTGCAGGTTTGTCGGGGGTACTATGGATCTGACATATTTGGTCCAGAATCTTGTTTAGGTTGGACAGTTCGTCTCTGTTGCCTTTGGAGGGCGGCTTTTGCTGACCTGGCCGAGAGGTTCTGAATCCGACGTTTACTGCCGTGCTCTTCGGGCTGTCTTCTTTATTCTGGCACTTGTTTTGCTGCGTCGTGATTTCCCATTTCCGTCCCTAACTTCGGATGTACTTGGGTCACTGGTGCTGCATCGGGCTAACCAACTGTCCTCGCCGCGCAAAAGCGGGTCATGAGGCTTGTTAATGCTGCCATTGTTCTCGGCTTTTCTTGGCCGAGGTGTCTGGCGAGCCATTCGTATCGAACGCTGTGCTTGAAAGCTGCTAGGGCTTCGGCGTCCGGACAGTCGATTATTTGGTTCTTCTTAGTGAGGAACTTGTTCCAAAGCTTTCGAGCCGACTCTCCGGACTGTTGAGTTATGTGACTTAAATCGTCTGCATCCGGTGGTCGGACATAGGTCCCTTGAAAATTTGCACGAAAGGCGTCTTCGAGCTCTTCCCAGCTTCCAATGGAGTTTTCGGGGAGTCTTTTAAGCCAGTGTCGAGCTGGCCCTTTGAGCTTGAGGGGTAAGTACTTGATAGCGTGGAGATCGTCTCCTCGAGCCATGTGTATATGGAGGATATAGTCTTTGTCGGCGTTCTGGGAACGGGGGTCCCCAGACTTGCCTGCCTGCAGCCTGAGGCGTGGCTCAAATGGGGGCCCAGCACGGCCCATCTTCATCAACACAGACCCAAGACCCTCGCGAGGGGCCAAGCCTCGCGGGGCGGACGACATGGAGCTTCCTCAGGCACGGCCTCATCAGGCTGGCCCGCGAGGAGGCGGAGAGATCAAGGCGGGGTACCTCACGAGGTGCCCGTGACGCAAGCCATGACGACCAAAGGCGCCAGGCGGGCGCCAGCTACGCAGTGTCCTCCTTTCCTCTTTGGTGCAAAGGGAGCAAGCGCAGGCGAGAGCATCAAGCAAAGGCACCCGTTTTGGTGCAACGAGACCAAGACCAGTCCAACGGCAGGGAGGAAGTCATTTTGGAGCCCAAGCCAGCGTCACCACCAGAGCCTTTGGCAGGCGAGGACCAACTTTAGTCAGGATAAGTGTACCAGATGTTCCCCTTCAAAGTGGCCAATTGTTGGCGCCCTTCCCGCTCAATATTTGGGAAGAGGCCCAGGGCCTTTGCCTATAAATAGGACTAGCCACCCACAGGGTAGGAAAGATCGGATCACAATCGAGAAGAGAGAGAGAGAGAAGGGTGACTAAACTCCTCCTAGCAGTTCGTCGCCCCAGCCAAGAACAGACCCTCGCGAGGCTGTTCTTCCTTGTATTGCTCATCATCATCAGCCCAAGAGGCAATCCACCACACCACACACTGGAGTAGGGTATTACACCACAACGGTGGCCCGAACCAGTATAAACCCTGTGTCTCTTGTGCTATTCTTTCCATAGCTTAGATCTTAGCGAGGCAGAGGGGTGTAGGTAGGTAGAAGGCGAAATCTCCACGCGCACCCCAGTGTTCGAACCTCAAGGGTCTGCCAGAACCCAAAATCCGACAGTCCTCAATCAAGACCCCAGGGTCTGTTGTTCTGTCGTATGCCTCTATATTTACGGGTTTGAATCCCTCTGGAAATTCATGGTCCAACATCTCATCGGTGAAACATAGGGGGTGTGCGGCACCCCTGTATTTGGGTGTACCATGGTGTTCGGATGTTTGTTGTGTTGTATTGCATACTGGAGCGCGCTTGCGTGGCCCGTATATGGATCTGGTTGCGCCGTCCTTTTGATGCGAGCCCTCGCGTGGATCGCGTACTGGCTTATGTGCGGCATTGTTTGCTGCTCTATATTGGTTGCGAGGTCGTCTATCCGACCAGATGGCCGTTTTGTTTTCTAATTGCGGGGGATCTAAGGCCTCCTCGTCGAATTCAGGTAGCAACTCTCGCTTCAGGTAGCTCTTGGTGTGGCGATTACCTCCGTACTTCGCTGCAGTGTCGAGCACTTCACTCCATCTGATTCTGAGTGTGTCTTGCGCAGCCCTGAGCCTTTGCTTCTGCTTTTTCAGACACCTCGCAGTGGAAACAAGCCTTTGATGGGCATTCTATTGCACCGGGCGCCTGTCCGGTGTTATATCGTCCGCACTGTTATCTTCGACGGAATCGGATTGTTTGGTTTGATTCTCCGTGTTGCCCTGGTCGGGCGATGGTTCACCCTGCTCGATCGCTGGGTCTATGTGACCAATGTTTCTGCCGAGGCGGGATTTGGAGCGGCACTTATGCCGCCGCTTTGACTGCTTCTCGAAGGAACAACCCTTCGTTGCGTCCTTCTGTTCCTCGTCGTCATTTTCTTTGGGTGTGTCCACCATGCATACATCATATGATGAAGTGGGCGTCCAGTGCCCTATGGGCAGTGGTTCCTGTTCATCTCCTGCATCGTCGTCCATACCGTCGATGTCTTTGGAGTCGAGGTCGAGAATGTCGGTCAAATCGTCGACAGTGGCTACTAAGTGGGTGGTGGGTGAGCAGCGAATTTCTTCGTCATCCGCACCCCAATCCTGCCGGACATAGTTCGGCCAGGACTCTCCTAACAAGGAGAGAGACATTAATGAGTTCAGTATGTCGTCAAAGGGCGATTGCTGAAAGATATCCGCAGAGGTAAACTCCATGATCGGCGCCCAGTTGGATTCGATAGGCACGGGCGCGGGCTGTTCGGAGTCCGTGGCCGGGGAAGGATCCAGCAGTGTGGCATGACGGCTGTCACACCCTAGCTAGTTCATGCATTAGAGTGTTGCATCATATTTACTCTTTCATCAAAAACCTGAAATGGGGATGACAGAACCCCCAGCCCCCTCTGAAACCAACTAGGGTTTACTAAAAACTTTTTCAATGAACCTGAAATGCCCTTCTAAAATGCCCATCATTTTTGTCTTGGTTCAGAACCTCTGCCAAAAGTGATGCACATTTTCCTAGGCCATCTTAGGGTTTGTGAATTAAATCATAAATATTTGAATTTGGGCATTTAAAATTATATAAAATATTTAAATGCTCAAATATCTCCAAACTAAAATGTTTCATGTTGGAAATAATCCAACTATGGACCAGGAGTAGTTTGGTGATTTTAGGAGTTGCCTAAGTATTTTTATTAATTCAACAAAGTTGCAGAAGTATTAAAAAAATAGAAAACAGAGAAAAATAGAAAAACTTACCTGGAGCCAGCACCCGGCCCACCTGCCGGCCCAGCCCAGCGCCGCTCCAGCGAGCTGCTTGCCGGCCAGGCAGGCAGGCAGGTGCCCGACGGCGACCGCAGCGTGCGCCACGCACCTGCTCGCCGCCTCGCCGCTCCCCTCGCCCGGTGATGTCGTGGATCGCCCTCCCTCTCTCCCCCGAAACCCCAGACACCCCCTTTCCTCTCCAGCTCCTCTCTCTCGCGCTCCCCCGCCATGGCCGACGCCATCGCCGCCACCCCCTCGCCGTAGCCACGCCCTCCGTCAACCCCACGCCATGCCGCCGTGTCCAGGAGCTCCGCCACCCTCCTCTCCTTCGAGCAAGCCGAGCCCCGAGCGCTCGCAACGCCCGAGTCCACCGCAACGACCTCGCCCGAATCGCCGTCGCCGGAGATCCCTTCAACGCCGTCGTCACTTCGGTCCGTCCCCGGCCGCACCAAGGGCTTCGTCGAACTCCCTGTGAGCTTAGCCATCTTCCCCTCTCTTCTTTTCTTGCTCCCGAGCCGTGTAGCGACCTCCCGGAGCTCAACCGCACCCACCACCGTGGAGCTCGTCGCCGACGTGCTCCCGGTCACCCTCCGACCACTCCACGGTGTCCATCATGCTCACCGCGTCACGTAGCACCTAACTAGCTACTCCCCGCACCTCACCGACCCCCCTAGCGACAAGTTCGACTTCGGCCGAACTCCGGTGGCCGCCAAAGTCATCGCCGGCGCCAACTCCGGCCACCCCGACCCCAACGGACTCCACCAAGAGCTGCGGCTCGTCCTCAGCTCCACTCCGGTGGTCTCCGCGACCCATTTGGTGGCCGAAACGGCCAAAACCACTTCCGCCGCCGCGTCGGGCTCGCCGGCGGCTAAACGCCGGTGCAGCCGACCCGGGTTTGACCACGGGTGGGCCCTGGTTGACTCCCCTGAGTCAATGACAGGTGGGGCCCAGCCCTGTTAACTAATTAGGATTAGTTTAAATTAATTTCAGTTTAATTAATCACACTGACACGCGGGACCCACTGTCAGGTTTGACCCGGACATGTCCCGTTGACCTGCTGATGTCACACTGACGTCAGGCTGACGCAGTAATTGATTTTCTGGATTTAATCTAATATAGGAAATTCCAGAATATAGTTTAAACTTCAAAAATTCATAACTTTTATTCTGTAACTCCAAATCAGACAAATTATATATGAAAAATGATCAGAAAAATCCAATCTATCCATCTGTACTATTTTCATGCATGACTAAACAAGTTAACTTGATGTTTAATGCAGAACAAGGAAAAACACTTTAAAGGACCATGTTTGAGTTTGAAATTTGAATCTTTGATTCAAATTGGTTCAAACCCTTCTGGTCTTAGTTGCATTAGCCCAACACACTCATGTTGCCATGTTTCATGCATGCATCATATTGTTGCACATTGTTTGGTGATGGTTGTGTATCGGTGTTCTTTGCGGCAGGATCTGCCTCCGAGGAGTACCGTGATTACCCTGACGAAGAACCGTATCAGTGCATCGAATCATCAGGCAAGCAACCAACCATTTGATCATATCGATACAATCCCATGTTCTCGCTCCTGCTCTCGTTTACTGCATTAAGACAACGCGTTTCAAACTGCTGTGTGTTACGGTAGTTGAACCCATTTCCTCTGCATGACCTGTCATTGCCACAGTAACTAGATGAAACCCACTAGCATGTGTAGGAGTTGTTTGAGCCATATGTATGTGTTGTTCCTACCTTGCTATGCCTGCTATGCTTAGAGTCATGTCAGGTCTGGTTCATCTGGGTGATGGACTAGTGTGAAATGATTATGTCGGTAATGAAAGTGGTGTGGTGAACATGATTTGGTAAAGGTATCGATGAGAGGCCATGCAGGAGTACATGGTGGGTTGTTTCATTGAAGCCGACCTTAAGCACTGAGATCTGTATGTGTGATTTAAGATTCAGCTACTACCATGCATTGGGCCCGAAACCAATGGACCCTCTCGACTTCTTATTCACCCTAGTTCTCTGTCCAGGAGTTGCAAGTAGTTTCTGGTGTTTGTAGCCTACTGGAGGCCGTGGACAGCGCTGGCCGTAGGGGTGGGCTGTGATGCGGTAGGTACGTGGCACGGTGTACCGAATACCCGTTAGGTATCTCGGGAACCCTGTTCACATCGTTTGGGGCTGTGAGCGAAACCTCGGCCGGATCTCCTCATGGATGGAACCCGAATAGGCGATAAACCTGGACTAGAGACTTAGGTGATTAGGTAGGTCGTGGCCGACACCCACGTTGGGCTTCCGCTTGAAGGTTGCCGAGTACATGTCGTGTAAACGACGGTAAGTGGTGAGAGCGTGTATGAAGAAGTACACCCCTACAGGGTTATCATGATCTATTCTAATAGCCGCGTCCGCAGTAAAGGACTACTTGGTTGCCTATACAGTTCATAGACAAGTAAATGGAAACTACTAAAAGCCTCAAGATAAGTGTGAGTGCCGAGGATGGCTCTTCTGTAGGAAGACGGAGGTGGATCCTCGGTAGTGTATTGAAGTGGTGAGTAGTGGACTCGTGTACGCAAAACCATTTCAAGTTGGAGTCTCGTAGGATAGTCTAGCCAAGAGTCAAAGCTGGCTTGCTGCAATAACTCTACCAACCCTTCTTGATAATGTGCATGTATGTAGGATCTGATGTAAGTCTTGCTGAGTACCTTTGTACTCATGTTGCTATAATTTACATTTTACAGAAGACGCTGCAACCCCTTCTGATGGGTTCTTCGTAGACGTTGACATCAATGAGTAGGCTAAGGCCCAGGTGGTGATCCTGAGCTTGTGAAGGACCACGTAGTATAGCTAGGCTTTCCAAGCCTCTTTTATTTTACTAGTTGTCTGTACTCAGACAAGTTACTTCCGCTGCTGGTTTGTATGACTGTATGACTTGAATGCTGGGTCGTGTGACCCGTACCTTTGTGTATGTTATGTATGGTTCTCTGAGCCTTAAATAAAGTACTTGTGTCATAGAGTCATGTTGTGATGCCTTGTTGTATTTGCACATATCGAGCATATTGTGTGTATGATTGAAATGCTTGGTATGTGTGGGATCTGACTATCTAGTTGTTTATCCTTAGTAGCCTCTCTTGCCGGGAAATGTCTCCTAGTGTTACCACTGAGCCATGGTAGCTTGCTACTGCTCTGGAACACTTAGGCTGGCCGGCATGTGTCCTTCTTCGTTCCTGTGTCTGTCCCTTCGGGGAAATGTCACGCATTGAGTACCGGAGTCCTGTTAGCCCGCTACAGCCCGGTTTACCGGAGTCCTGCTAGCCCAGTGCTACAGCCCGGACCCACTTGCTGATGACCGACACGTTCGTTGCTGGGTCATGGATGCCTGTCCCTGTAAGTCTGTGCCACTTTGGGTTTACGACTAGCCATGTCAGCCCGGGCTCCTTATCACATGGGTACTAGCGACACTATCATATACGTGTGCCAAAAGGCGCAAACGGTCCCGGGCAAAGGTAAGGAGACACCCGTGGGAATACCGTGCGTGAGGCCGCAAAGTGATATGAGGTGTTACATGCTAGACCTATGTGGCATCGAGTCGGGGTCCTGACAGCGTTGGTATCAGAGCAGGACTGCATGTAGGTTCTCCAAGCCAAACTGGTCGATGTTGAGTCTAGAAATTCTTTAGTTATATGTAGGGGAATTGTTTGTGGGTTGGAACGTAAGGCTCTTTTTACTCCTTTATCTTATGACATTCTGATCTGAGTCAGTCTATTCTTCCACCGGGGGTTAAGGAATTAGGATCTATTCTCTCTATCAGGTTCACGTGTTACTAATCAGTAGTACCTTATAGGTTTGATGGATACAAGTCTAGTTCAGTTCTACTACCACATTATGTTGTTAGGATGGACTCAGAACTTTGATATGATGATGTTGAGTGTGTATGAAATCCATTGTTAAATGTCTCAAAATCCTTCTTGAGCATTTACAGCTGTTATGCTGCCGAAATTTTGCTAGAAATTCTAATGCCTTTGCATTATGGTTGTGCTTTCAGATGGCCACTCGCGACCTCAATCAAGTGGTTCGCCTGACTCGATGCCTAGATGTACCCGGCCATATCACCATGTTGGTCAGGGTAATGACTGAGGCTGGATACCGTTGGTATCCCGAGTACACGGTCGAAGAGCAATTTCGAGACTTTAATCAAAGCCAGTATCTCTGCACTGTCAGGATATTTCCATCTTATCCTGGATCCACCGAGCCCCTTCACTGCTCCTATGGACTCGGGGTTACTATTGAGATGGCTGTGCAGGACGCCGCCTACTCTATGATGACCATCATGCGAGTCAGGTCTGGTCTATTTCGGGACTCTGATTTCCGGTATATGCCAGGATCACTTCCGAGAGCACAAGGGTATCTTCAGGCTATCTATGCTGACCCCACTCAGGAGGATTCACGGACTCGCACCACTGCTGAGTTGCTCGAGGATAAGGACCGTGAAAATCGGGCCTTGAGGCTAGAGCTCTTCAATACCCGTGCTGACCATTGGGCCACGTTGACTCGGTTTGCACCGGCGGTGCAAGCTGGATATTCGGATATGCGCGATCTCTATCCTGTGAGATCTGCTTTGCCAGACGTGATGGGTTGGCGTGATGTAGGAGGCATCACCCCACCTCGCGGTCCCCGCAGGCCACCGTCTGTTGGTCCAAGACCTCATCCTAGCCCCTATGGTCCTCAAGCTCCGCGGGATCGTCTGTTCCCGGATGATCATGTTGAGCTTCCAGGCTATGGAGGTGACTTCTACGAGGACTACTACGGATCGGTCTGAGTTAGTGGTAGTATCACTAGTTCGTACTAGCTGTGTCGTCTATCGTCCTGCGTGACTCGTGGGATATGACCTAGTTTGTACCGCCTTCCAGAGGTGTAGAAAAATAATGTATAGGAGCTTGGGATGCCTCCGATGAGATGTAATCCTCTTATCACCGTAATAGTACCTTGTTTGGTCTTGTACTAAACCTTGTATGGTGTACATGACGATGGAATAAAGAAGCAATTTCTGTATCTACCATGTCATACGGATGATCATCTTGCATTCCGAGTTACTCCTTACATTCTGTATTCTATGTCGGAATCTTATCATTCTGACTAAATCATTGTCTTGTTTACCTAGGATGGTCAACACGCGCAATAACCTTGCTCCTCAAGAGCAGGCCGAAGGCAGTGAAGTCAGGAATGCAAATCTGCCTCATCCTCCTTCCCTAGCCGAGGTTATGATGGAAGCCGAAAGAAACAAGCGGGAGACCAACCGTTTGTTGGAGCGTATTGAACAGAACACAACACACCATCAGAGGACTAACGTGGTGTCACTCAGTGATTTCATCAAGTTACATCCACCCACGTTCCACCACTCCGTCGAGCCTCTCGACGCTGATGACTGGCTTCGCAGTATTTCTCACAAACTGCGTTCCGCGCTAGTAGCTGAGGCTGACAAGGTTACCTTTGCTGCATATCATCTTGAAGGCCCCACCAGTCTATGGTGGGAGAATTATGGAGCTATGCGCCCAGCGGGCCATGTCACTACTTGGGCTGAATTCAGCGAGGCTTTCCGTGAACATCACATTCCGGAGGGTCTCATGGACCGTAAACGTGAGGAATTTTGCAGTTTCACCCAAGGCCGACTCTCTGTGGATGCTTACAGCAGGGAGTTTGGTAACCTCGCACGATATGCAACTGAGGAAGTTTCTACTGATGCTAAGAAGCAAGCAAGGTTCCGTAAGGGACTTAGTCCTGAGCTTCGCCGCGACCTCCGTCTGCATGAGTGCACATCTTTTCAGAAGCTTGTTAACAAGGCCATCAGTGCTGAGACTGGTCAGACTGATTATGACGCAACACGCAAGCATGGCCGTGACGTGGGTTCCTCATCCGGTGCTGGTCCTCAGAAGCGCCGCGTGTGGGTGCCCAACACTGCCTTGCCACCCAGGTTCACACCGAGGCCATCCTTCCAGGCGCCTCGCCCCGTTCAACAGTCTGCACCAGCCAAGCCCTATGGTGGTCCAACCAACAATGCTCCTCCACGTACCAGTTCTGTGGCTTGCTTTAAGTGTGGGGAATCTGGCCACTATATGCGCGAGTGTCCCCAGACCAACCCCAACCAATCTGCTAAAACTGTTGGCCGTGGCAAGCCGACAGGAAAAGTGTTCCACGCCAAGCCGGCCACCGCTACACGTGGCCATGTCAACTGTATCTCTGCCGAAGAAGCTCAAGAGGATCCCAACGTCGTTCTCGGTACGCTCCTTGTTAATTGCCACCCGGCATCTGTTCTTTTCGATACAGGAGCATCTCATTCATTTATATCCGAGAGCTATGCTCGTCTGCATAACACCGCATTCTGTGACATGCCATCCTCTATGGTAATTCAAACTCCGGGATCCAAATGGCAAACTTCTAGAGTAAGCCATGGAAACGAAATCCAAGTCGACAGACTTGTTTTTCTCGCATCTTTGATAGCCCTTAAATCTTCGGATATTAATATCATCTTGGGTATGGACTGGATGTCAGCTCATCATGCCCAAGTTGATTGCTTCTCTAGGACTGTTCAACTCACCCATCCCTCGGGGAAGATAGTCAATGTCTTGACCCGAATAGCCAAGCGACAGTTATATTCTCTTAACGCCAGCCCTTTGCCAGACCTTGAGGACGTCCCGGTAGTCCGTGACTTCCCGGATGTCTTCCCAGAGGAATTGCCAGGTGTTCCACCTGACAGGGATGTTGAGTTCGTAATAGACCTTATTCCAGGAACCGTCCCGATTGCTAGAAGACCCTATAAGATGGCACCACTAGAACTAGCTGAGCTTAAGAAACAACTCGATGAGTCCTTGAAAAAGGGTTTCATCCGACCTAGTTCATCTCCATGGGCTTGCCCCGTCCTCTTCGTCAAGAAGAACGATGGTACGGACCGGATGGTTGTAGATTATCGACCTATCAATTTGGTCACAATCAAGAACAAATATCCGCTTCCCAGGATCAACGACCTGTATGATCAGCTCGCTGGATCCTCAGTCTTCTCCAAAATGGATTTGAGGTTGGGTTACCATCAAATCAAAATCAGGAATGGGGACATTCCTAAAACGGCCTTTGTTACTCGTTATGGCCAATACGAGTACACCGTCATGTCCTTCGGTTTAACCAACGCCCCAGCCACTTTTTCTCGATTGATGAATTCAATCTTCATGGAGTATTTGGATAAATTCGTCGTGGTTTACCTTGATGATATACTCATCTACTCCAAGAACGAGGAAGAACATGCCGAACATCTAAGGCTAGTGTTGAAGAAACTTCGAGAGCATCGTCTTTATGCCAAATTCTCTAAATGTGAATTTTGGTTGTCAGAAGTGACCTATCTGGGTCATGTAATATGTGGTAAAGGTATTGCTGTTAACCCTGAGCGAGTTCAAGCCGTCCTTAATTGGACTCCACCTGAATCGGTCAAGCAAGTTCGGAGTTTCCTGGGCTTAGCGAGCTACTGCCGTCGCTTTGTCGAGAACTTCTCCAAAGTTGCTAAACCTCTAACTGAACTCCTCAAGAAAGATAAAAAGTTCGAATGGACTCCACAATGTGAGCACAGCTTTCAGGAACTGAAAAGATGCCTGACTTCTGCTCCCGTACTGGTACCGCCAGATTTCTCCAAGGACTTTGTTATCTACTGCGACGCCTCGCGACAAGGACTAGGTTGCATTCTCATGCAAGACCGACACGTAATTGCTTACGCTTCACGGCAATTGCACCCACATGAGGAGAATTATCCTACTCATGATCTAGAGCTTGCAGCCGTAGTCTATGCACTTAAAACCTGGCGACATTACCTCCTTGGTAATCACTGTGAAATATTCACTGATCACCAAAGTCTGAAGTACATCTTCACCCAACCGGATTTGAATCTCAGGCAAAGACGTTGGGTCGAGTTGATCACAGATTTCGACTTAGGAATAACTTACACCCCAGGGAAAGCCAACGTCATGGCTGATGCGCTAAGTCGTAAATCTTATTGTAACAACCTGATGTTACAACAAAGTCAACCGCTTCTCCATGAGGAATTTCGGAAGCTTAACCTTCACATTGTTCCTCAAGGTTTTCTTTCCACCTTGGTGGCGAAACCTACCCTTACGGATCAGATCATCAAAGCACAGAAGGTAGATCCGGGAATTTCCCGCATCAAGAGAAACATCAAGAAAGGAGTTGCGAATTGTTTCTCCATTGAGGGTCAAGGGGTCGTGTACTTCGGGAATCTACTAGTGGTTCCCAAAGTGCGAAACCTGAGGCGATTGATCCTTAAGGAAGCTCATGAATCTCCTCTCACCATTCATCCCGGTTGTACCAAGATGTATCAGGACCTACGCCAGAGGTTCTGGTGGACTAGAATGAAGAGAGAAATTGCTCAGTATATTGCTAATTGCGACGTCTGCCGTCGTGTAAAAGCAGAGCATCAACGGCCTGCTGGCACCCTTCAACCCCTAGCTATTCCTGAATGGAAATGGAATAAAATTGGTATGGATTTCATTACCGGTTTTCCCAGGACCAAGAGAGGGAATAATGCTATCTTCGTCGTTGTCGATCATCTTTCCAAATTAGCCCATTTCTTACCTGTTCGTGAGAGTATAACTGCTAGTCAATTGGCAGACTTATACATCTCCCGAATAGTGTCCCTCCATGGCGTTCCTTTGGAAATTAACTCGGATCGAGGAAGTCTTTTCACCTCTCGATTTTGGGAAAGTTTCCAAAATGCTATGGGAACCCGTCTCTATTTTAGCACCGCCTTCCACCCTCAATCAAGTGGTCAAGTGGAACGCGTCAACCAGATCCTAGAAGACATGCTTCGAGCCTCTGTTATCTCATTCGGAATGGAGTGGGAGAAATGCCTTCCATTTGCCGAATTTTCTTATAACAACAGCTATCAATCTAGCTTGGGTAAAGCCCCTTTTGAAGTTCTCTATGGACGACGGTGTCGAACACCCCTTAACTGGTCAGAAACCGGGGAAAGACAATTCTTTGGCCCGGATATGATTCAGGAAGCAGAAGAGCAAGTTCGCATCGTTCGTGAAAAGTTGAAAACAGCCCAATCTCGTCAAAAGAGTCAGTATGACCGAAAACATAAGGCTATGACTTTCGAGGTTGACGAGAAGGCTTACCTTCGGGTTACTCCTCTGAAGGGAACCCATCGTTTCGGTATCAAAGGCAAATTGGCTCCCCGTTACATTGGACCTTTTCGTATTCTCGCTAAATGAGGAGAAGTTGCCTACCAGTTGGAACTACCTCCGCACCTCTCCAGAGTCCACGATGTCTTCCACGTTTCTCAACTCAGGCGTTGCTTCTCGGATCCTATCCGTGGAGTGGACCACGAAACGCTTGATCTCCAAGATAATCTCACGTATCGAGAGTACCCCATTCGCATCCTCGATCAGGCCGAGCGTACCACTCGACGTCATAATATCAAGTTTCTCAAAGTTCAATGGTTGCACCATTCTGAGGATGAAGCAACTTGGGAAAGGGAGGATCGTCTTCAACTAGAGTACCCCGCCTTCTTTCCGGAAGAACCCAAATCTCGGGACGAGATTCTTTTGACTGGGGGTGAGTTGTCACACCCTAGCTAGTTCATGCATTAGAGTGTTGCATCATATTTACTCTTTCATCAGAAACCTGAAATGGGGATGACAGAACCCCCAGCCCCCTCTGAAACCAACTAGGGTTTACTAAAAACTTTTTCAATGAACCTGAAATGCCCTTCTAAAATGCCCATCATTTTTGTCTTGGTTCAGAACCTCTGCCAAAAGTGATGCACATTTTCCTAGGCCATCTTAGGGTTTGTGAATTAAATCATAAATATTTGAATTTGGGCATTTAAAATTATATAAAATATTTAAATGCTCAAATATCTCCAAACTAAAATGTTTCATGTTGGAAATAATCCAACTATGGACCAGGAGTAGTTTGGTGATTTTAGGAGTTGCCTAAGTATTTTTATTAATTCAACAAAGTTGCAGAAGTATTAAAAAAACAGAAAACAGAGAAAAATAGAAAA
>NC_041386.1:224661995-224718027 GCF_002162155.2 Triticum dicoccoides
CCAGCTCCTCTCTCTCGCGCTCCCCCGCCATGGCCGACGCCATCGCCGCCACCCCCTCGCCGTAGCCACGCCCTCTGTCAACCCCACGCCGTGCCGCCGTGTCCAGGAGCTCCGCCACCCTCCTCTCCTTTGAGCAAGCCGAGCCCCGAGCGCTCGTAATGCCCGAGTCCACCGCAACGACCTCGCCCGAACCGCCGTCGCCGGAGATCCCCTTCAACGCCGTCGTCGCTTCGGTCCGTCCCCGGCCGCACCAAGGGCTTCGTCGAACTCCCCGTGAGCTTAGCCATCTTCCCCTCTCTTCTTTTCTTGCTCCCGAGCCGTGTAGCGACCTCCCGGAACTCAACCACACACACCACCGTGGAGCTCGTCGCCGACGTGCTCCCGGTCACCCTCCGACCACTCCACGGTGTCCATCATGCTCACCGCGTCACGTAGCACCTAACTAGCTACTCCCCGCACCTCACCGACCCCCCTAGCGACAAGTTCGACTTCGGCCGAACTCCGGTGGCCGCCAAAGTCGTCGCCGGCGCCAACTCCGGCCACCCCGACCCCAACGGACTCCACCAAGAGCTGCGGCTCGTCCTCAGCTCCACTCCGGTGGTCTCCGCGACCCATTTGGTGGCCGAAACGGCCAAAACCACTTCCGCCGCCGCGTCGGGCTCGCCGGCGGCTAAACGCCGGTGCAGCCGACCCGGGTTTGACCACGGGTGGGCCCTGGTTGACTCCCCTGAGTCAATGACAGGTGGGGCCCAGCCCTGTTAACTAATTAGGATTAGTTTAAATTAATTTTAGTTTAATTAATCACACTGACACGCGGGACCCACTGTCAGGTTTGACCCGGACGTGTCCCGTTGACCTGCTGATGTCACACTGACGTCAGGCTGATGCAGTAATTGATTTTCTGGATTTAATCTAATATAGGAAATTCCAGAATATAGTTTAAACTTCAAAAATTCATAACTTTTATTCTGTAACTCCAAATCAGACAAATTATATATGAAAAATGATCAGAAAAATCCAATCTATCCATCTGTACTATTTTCATGCATGACTAAACAAGTTAACTTGATGTTTAATGCAGAACAAGGAAAAACACTTTAAAGGACCATGTTTGAGTTTGAAATTTGAATCTTTGATTCAAATTGGTTCAAACCCTTCTGGTCTTAGTTGCATTAGCCCAACACACTCATGTTGCCATGTTTCATGCATGCATCATATTGTTGCACATTGTTTGGTGATGGTTGTGTATCGGTGTTCTTTGCGGCAGGATCTGCCTCCGAGGAGTACCGTGATTACCCTGACGAAGAACCGTATCAGTGCATCGAATCATCAGGCAAGCAACCAACCATTTGATCATATCGATACAATCCCATGTTCTCGCTCCTACTCTCGTTTACTGCATTAAGACAACGCGTTTCAAACTGCTGTGTGTTATGGTAGTTGAACCCATTTCCTCTGCATGACCTGTCATTGCCACAGTAACTAGATGAAACCCACTAGCATGTGTAGGAGTTGTTTGAGCCATATGTATGTGTTGTTCCTACCTTGCTATGCCTGCTATGCTTAGAGTCGTGTCAGGTCTGGTTCATCTAGGTGATGGACTAGAGTGAAATGAGTATGTCGGTAATGAAAGTGGTGTGGTGAACATGATTTGGTAAAGGTATCGATGAGAGGCCATGTAGGAGTACATGGTGGGTTGTTTCATTGAAGCCGACCTTAAGCACTGAGATCTGTATGTGTGATTTAAGATTCAGCTACTACCATGCATTGGGCCCGAAACCAATGGACCCTCTCGACTTCTTATTCACCCTAGTTCTCTGTCCAGAAGTTGCAAGTAGTTTCTGGTGTTTGTAGCCTACTGGAGGCCATGGACAGCGCTGACCGTAGGGGTGGGCTGTGATGCGGTAGGTACGTGGCACGGTGTACCGAATACCTGTTAGGTATCTCGGGAACCCTGTTCACATCGTTTGGGGCTGTGAGTCAAACCTCGGCCGGATCTCCTCATGGATGGAACCCGAATAGGCGATAAACCTGGACTAGAGACTTAGGTGATTAGGTAGGTCGTGGCCGACACCCACGTTGGGCTTCCGCTTGAAGGTTGCCGAGTACATGTCGTGTAAACGACGGTAAGTGGTGAGAGCGTGTATGAAGAAGTACACCCCTGCAGGGTTATCATGATCTATTCTAATAGCCGCGTCCGCAGTAAAGGACTACTTGGTTGCCTATACAGTTCATAGACAAGTAAATGGAAACTACTAAAAGCCTCAAGATAAGTGTGAGTGCCGAGGATGGCTCTTCTGTAGGAAGACGGAGGTGGATCCTCGGTAGTGTATTGAAGTGGTGAGTAGTGGACTCGTGTACGCAAAACCATTTCAAGTTGGAGTCTTGTAGGATAGTCTAGCCAAGAGTCAAAGCTGGCTTGCTGCAATAACTCCACCAACCCTTCTTGATAATGTGCATGTATGTAGGATCTGATGTAAGTCTTGCTGAGTACCTTTGTACTCATGTTGCTATAATTTACATTTTACAGAAGACGCTGCAACCCCTTCTGATGGGTTCTTCGTAGACGTTGACATCAATGAGTAGGCTAAGGCCCAGGTGGTGATCCTGAGCTTGTGAAGGACCACGTAGTATAGGTAGGCTTTCCAAGCCTCTTTTATTTTACTAGTTGTCTGTACTCAGACAAGTTACTTCCGCTGCTGGTTTGTATGACTGTATGACTTGAATGCTGGGTCGTGTGACCCGTACCTTTGTGTATGTTATGTATGGTTCTCTGAGCCTTAAATAAAGTACTTGTGTCATAGAGTCATGTTGTGATGCCTTGTTGTATTTGCACATATCGAGCATATTGTGTGTATGATTGAAATGCTTGGTATGTGTGGGATCTGACTATCTAGTTGTTTATCCTTAGTAGCCTCTCTTGCCGGGAAATGTCTCCTAGTGTTACCACTGAGCCATGGTAGTTTGCTACTGCTCTGGAACACTTAGGCTGGCCGGCATGTGTCCTTCTTCGTTCCTGTGTCTGTCCCTTCGGGGAAATGTCACGCATTGAGTACCGGAGTCCTGTTAGCCCGCTACAGCCCGGTTTACCGGAGTCCTGCTAGCCCAGTGCTACAGCCCGGACCCACTTGCTGATGACCAACACGTTCGTTGCTGGGTCATGGATGCCTGTCCCTGTAAGTCTGTGCCACTTTGGGTTTACGACTAGCCATGTCAGCCTGGGCTCCTTATCACATGGGTACTAGCGACACTATCATATACGTGTGCCAAAAGGCGCAAACGGTCCCGGGCAAAGGTAAGGCGACACTCGTGGGAATACTGTGCGTGAGGCCGCAAAGTGATATGAGGTGTTACATGCTAGACCTATGTGGCATCGAGTCGGGGTCCTGACAGCAGCTCTCGTGAAGGGTAAGGTCGATATTCGGCTTGATCGCCTTTGAGGATACGACCTCCGTGGTGGGGTCTATCCACCCGTCCATGGATGGCGCAACTGGTTCCGAATTGAGGGTCGGAGCGGTTGCCAGCGCGATCTCCTGGACACTGTCTAATGGCAGAGGTAAATCATGCTCATTGTGACCGTGTGGCGCACTAAGCAGGGGCTCGAATCCGTTGAAGAGCAAGTCTCCGCGGACATCGGCCGTGTAGTTTAAACTTCCAAACCTGACCTGATGGCCAGGGGCGTAACTCTCGATCTGCTCCAGATGGCCAAGCGAGTTGGCCCGCAGTGCGAAGCCGCCGAATACAAAGATCTGTCCGGGGAGAAAAGTCTCACCCTGGACTGCATCGCTATCGATGATCGAAGGAGCCATCAAACCTAATGGCGACGACACAGAAGAACTCTCAATCAAAGAACCAATGTCGGTGTCAATACCGGCGGATCTCCGGTAGGGGGTCCCGAACTGTGCGTCTAAGGCGGATGGTAATAGGAGGCAGGGGACACGATGTTTTACCCAGGTTCAGGCCCTCCTGATGGAGGTAAAACCCTACGTCCTGCCTGATTATTCTTGATAATATGAGTAGTACAAGAGTTTATCTACCACGAGATCGGAGAGGCTAAACCCTAAAAGCTAGCCTATGGTATGATTGTATGTTGTCCTATGGACTAAAAACCTCCAGTTTATAGACACCGGAGGAGGCTAGGGTTACACAAGGTCGGTTACAAAGGAGGAGATATACATATCCGTATTGCCTAGCTTGCCTTCCACGCCAAGTAGAGTCCCATCCGGACACGGGACGAAGTCTTCAATCTTGTATCTTTATAGTCCAACAGTCCGGCTGTCCGGAGACCCCCTAATCCAGGACTCCCTCACTCTCCAAGCCCACTTTTATCAAAAATTTCATAAGATTGACCATACTCCAAAGTAGTGGGATCATTATTACCTAGAGTTGACACTCTTCCAAACCCACTTTCAATATTATCGTAAATACATTGATCATGAGGCTTAAATAAAATTTCAAGATAAGAATCACCCCAATCATGATCATTGCAATAAGTAGTGGACATATCAAAATTAGCACCTCCAAGCTTGGGGTTTTGCTTCTTATTAGCACAATTGACAATAATAGAGTTTATAGTAAAATCATTGCAATCATGCTTTCATTCAAGGAGCTATCAAGAATCACTTCATAAATTTCTTCATCACAATTTTTAGATTCTTGAATCTCAAGCAAAACTTCATAAAGATAATCTAGTGAACTCAATCTGCTAGCAATTGGTTCATCATAGTTGGATCTTTTGAAAAGATTAGCAAGTGGATGAGGATCCATATAAATAGATTTTTAGCAAGCAAAGATGCAAGCAAATAGAAGGCACAAGCAAACATGAGATATGACGAGAAAAAGGTGAACGAAAGAGAGGGCGAATAAAATGGAAATTTTTTGTGAAGTTGGGGAGAGGAAAACGAGAGGCAAATGGCAAATAATGTAAATTGCAAGGAGATGAGATTTTTGATTAGGAACCTGGTTATGTTCAAGATCCTCCCAGGCAACGGCGCCAGAAATTCTCCTTGATGGTAGCTGCAACTACGTCGGTAATTCCCTGGAGAGGGAGGGATGATGTAGCACAGTGACGGTAGGTATTTCCCTCAGTTATGAAACCAAGGTATCGAACCAGTAGGAGAACCAAGAAACACAACGTAAACAACACATGCACACAAACAACAACACCTCAGAACCCGATGTGTTATAGGGGTTGTCAATCCATTCTGGGATACGGCCCAAAAATTGTGTGTTGATGGGAGAAATTTGTAATAGATTGAAATAAAAGATCACAAATAAAATAAAGTGCAGCAAAGTATTTTTGGATTTTTGGTTTAATAGATCTAAATAAAAATGCAAAGGAAAAGTAGATCGTAAGGCAAATATATGGGAAAGAAGACCCGGGGCCGTAGGTTTCACTAGTGGCTTCTCTCGAGAAAAATAGCAAACGGTGGGTAAACAAATTACTATTGGGCAATTGATAGAACTTCAAATAATTATGACGATATCCAGGCAATGATCATTACATAGGCATCACATCCAAGATTAGTAGACCAACTCCTACCTGCATCAACTACTATTACTCCACACGTCGACCGCTATCCAGCAAGCATCTAGTGTATTAAATTCATGGAAAAACGGAGTAATGCAATAAGAACGATGACATGATGTAGACAAGATCCGTTTGTCTATATGGAGGTAGATATAGATCTCGTCTTTTTATCCTTAGTAGCAACGATACATACGTGTCAGTTCCCTTTCTGTCACTCGGATCAAGCACCGTAAGATCAAACCCACTACCGGGAACCTCTTCCCATTGCAAGATAAATAGATCAAGTTGGCCAAACAAAACCCAAATATCGGAGAAGAAATACGAGGCTATAAGAGATCATGCATATAAGATATCAAAGAAACTCTAATAACTTTCATGGATATAAAAAGATATGACTGATCATAAATTCAAAGTTCATCAGATCCCAACAAACACACAGCAAAAGAGTTACATCATATGGATCTCCAAGATACCATTGTATTGAGAATTCAGTGAGAGAGAGAAAGCCATCTAGCAACTAACTACGGACCCGAAGGTCTAAAAAGAGCTACTCACGCATCATTGGAGAGGCACCAATGGAGGTGGTGAAACCCATTCCAAAATAGTGTCTAGATTTGATCTGGTTGTTCTCGACTCTGCGGCGGCTGGATGAATATTTCGTCGATGCCTTTAGGGTTTCTGGAATATTGTGGTATTTATAGAGCAAAGAGGCGGTCCGGGGGTACCCGAGGTGGGCACAACCCACCAGGGCGTGCCTGGGCCTCCTAGCATGCCCTGGTGGGTTGTGCCCCCCTCGGGGCACCCCCAGGTGCAAGCAGGGCCCATTGCCTTCCTTCTAGCCCCATAAAAAATCATCGTGGAGTTTCATGGCATTTGGACTCCGTTTGATATTGACTTTCTGCGATGTAAAAAACATGGAAAAAACATCAACTGGCACTTGGCACTATGCCAATAGGTTAGTACCAAAAAAGATATAAAATGACAATAAAATGGTCTTAAAACATTCAAGATTGATAATAAAATAGCATGGAACAATAAAAAATTATTGATATGTTGCAGATGTATCAAAGGTAAGTCCGTGAACCATGCCAACATTTGGATGCATACATCAGGAAGTTCAGTCAGACAGCTCGACAGCCCTCGGACGACCACATGTCAATCGACTAATGGACCACCACTCGGACATAGAAGGTAGGAGGACGTCATGGGAGCTACAACGGTCGAGGAATCCTAAATCATCCCTTAACTAGAGTCATGGCTACCGTTACTTGTAACTGTAGTAGTAGAGGCTCATCTTACATTCTTAAGAAGTTGATCCCCACTACTACCAATTCTCTTAACATGCACACTATCCACATCATCATGCTTGCCACATCAGCCTTCAGTTGCAAATACCAACCAATGATCAGCCGTCAGTCTCTTTCTCTCTCAGCACTCAATTCACCTGCATACATTTACACACAGTGGCGAAAATAATCTTTTCTTAGGGAAAGGAAAACACCCCCGTACCACACCAAACTAGCCACACGACCGCGTGGTGATGCGAGTCATCGCCTTGTCGCCCAACCATCCGTCTATCCCATATCTGACCCCTTCCCTCCCCAAACCGTCAAATCCCACCTCGCCGTCGCCTCCAATCTCCCCACCTCGCCATCGCCATGGGCAAGAAGCAGTAGCTCGAACCACAATCCAACTTGGCAGCAAAGTCCGCTACCGCGAAGGCTTTAGCTGCCGCTAAGATTGTTGAGCCGGCAACCCCTCACCCTATCTCACGGCGACCCCCAACCAATATCGATGTCAAGCCGGCTCGCTCCTCCTGCATGGCCGCCGATCAGCGATCCCCACACTCAATCTCGGCGTGAAGCCCCCTCTTCGCGCACGGCTCTCGGTCTTCGTTGCCTGCGACGCGGCGCCTTCCTGGGTGCTGGGCCGTGAGCTGGGCCATGATCCCATTGTCGAACACCTAGGTCATCGAGGAGCCGCTCCTCCGGCATGGATGCTATTCTTCATCACCTTCGATGTCTCCTGAGCGCTAGGATGCGGGTCGGGCGTGGTTCCATTGCAGTCCACCGTAGGTCGTCGAGGAGCAAGCCGTTCGTTCCTCTGCTCAGCTTCCATCCCACTTTTAGGTAAAGACTCAGATATTTTCATTGTAACATTCATATGCTGGTTGAGGGATTGGCAACGTATCATGTATTTAGATGCACAAATCCGAATGATAGTGTAATTCCTGATATTTTCCCCCTGATGTGACATCAAGATCAATCTGTATGTTGTACAGTTGTACTACCAAAACTGAACTTTCCATGCACTTCTCTTTGTCAGATTCACAGAGATTAACAAAGAGCATGTTTGAAGAGGTTTATTAGTAACGGAATTCCCTTTGTAAATTCACATCCAAGATTTAATAACCGATGGGGTATAGAGATGCTGACTGATTTTCCTGAGTAGGTATTGCCCCATATGATGGTAAGATACCCTCTATTTCATGATTGAGCTTTCTATATATTATTATCAACCAAACTACAATTTATCTACTTTTAGTTTTCCTTTTTTTAGCAAAAAATAGTCGGGAAGACCCCTACTTATTTTTTCCTTTATCTTAAAGTCAAATCTCTACTGTAATTTAGGCTTTTTGTTGCCCAAACAGCTCTGTTGACTAATTAAGAAAGTTAGCATTTGCTACTATTGTTCATACCATTCAACTAGCCTCCTTGCTATGGATGAGGATTAGTGGATGAAGCACAAAGACAGATAAGTGGTGAATATTTGGAACATGCTAATTTAATTTTAGTATGAAGTATCCCTTACATTGTAGCTATCTGTCGCTGTCACAGATATATTATCTTCGTTGGACATAACATGGCTCACCTTGGTCCATTGTGAAGGCAATGAGGTTGGATAGTCCTGATCGTTAGTTTTTTCTCTTCATTTTATAATTTACTATAATATATTTGCTTCATTTACATTTTCACAGGACTCTTCTGAAGTTTACCATTCTGAAGGGTGAATATTTCGTGTTAGGCATGAAACAAGAGGGATTTGTGCATCTTCAATGCAATCTTTAGATGAAAGGAACACTGAACACATATATGTTGCGCCAATGTTCATTCATATTGATGTATACAATTCAGGAAGAAGTCGCTGCTTGCATATTTAAGTTTCCTTAGTTAGTTGTCAGGTGAGTATAATTTACTGTCTCTAATATAGGAAGCGTCTTTTTTACACTTCCCTTGAATAGTTAAGCTCTATGATGTATCACAGATTCATGACACAGAATAGCTATACAGTTTTGTGGAACTTCACTACAATCAACAACAGTAGTCTGATAATCAAAATTTTGTATGTATCTTACATTCTTTTAGTTTTCCTATATCACGTGATTATGAATTCCCGCTGCAACGCGCGGGGTATCATCTAGTTATACTAGTAGCTGACCCATTCAGTGTCATTAAATGCCTCGGCGGCGTGGGAGATATGGGGCAGTAGCGCACTCTATATAAGTCGCACCCCACTCCACAGCCAGGCACGAGTAACCTTTGTAACCATACCCATCAAATCAAAGCAAGCCCCGGGCATGAGACGTAGGGATTTTACCTCCACCCAGAGGGGCCTGAACTCGTTAAACACCGAGTGTTACACATGTGCCGTAGCTAGGTTCTGCCACTTATTCGTACCCCTAGTACTCATTGTCAGGATCGTAACCCTGACAATGACCACGTGTTTAGAGAGAGAGAGAGGTGTCGATAAAAATAAAATACGGACATGGAAGCATCATGGTCGTTATCATAACAGAAATATAGCATCATAAAACTCCGCATGCTAGAGTAACAATTCATTCACAAGATAAAGTATGAAACATAAACTTCATTGGAAACTAACAAACTATGATTTTAGTCATTGAAACCATCACAATCCATCATATTTTCAGAAAGAGTCAATGTTACTGCTAAAGAATATATAGAGAGGGGTAGGGATGAACACATCAAAGTAAAAGATAGGCCCTTCGCAGAGGGAAGCAGAGGTTTTCACACGCTTTTTTTTGGATGTGCAAGCTCTTAATGCAAAGGAACGTCACTTTATATTGCCCCTTGTGATAGCAACCTTTATTATGCGGTATGTTTCTTTTATTTCTTCACCATCACAAGATTGTACAAAGCTTATTTTTCTCTTACAATAAAAGATCATACATATTTAGGAGCAATTTTATTGCTTTTCACCGATGACAACTTACTTGAAGGATCTTATTCAATCCGTAGGTATATGCGGTGGACCCTCATGACATGAAACTGGGTTTAAAGGTGTTGGATGCACAAGTAGTATCTCTACTTAGTGCGAATTTTTGGCTAGCAAAAGATTCTAAACAAGAACCACATGTTAAAAGATCCATAACAATATAACTTCTATGTGAATGTAAACAACCATAACTCATTACGTTGTCTTCCTTGTCCGACATTGACTAATTGATATAAAATAATTGATGGGGGCTCCCAATCATAAAAGATGTCTAAGATAGTATATTTATATGTGAGACCTCACTTCCTTCACTCCTTTTTCATGTATTGCACCAATGACCAATGCTATGCTTGGCAACTTCCAACAAATTTTATCAACTATACTTCTTTTATGTGAAGTCATTACTCCCCATGTTTGTAGAATATGATCTTTTATTCTTTTATTTTCCATTGCTAAGATGGAAATAGGAAAGTAAAGCAGAACTCAAACTACTCTAAATTTTATATCTCGCACACGATTACATAGACCTATATATCTCTAAGAAAGCACTCAAAAATAGATCATACTAAAGCTTTATTCTTCTAACTCGCAAAATAACTAAGGATCGAACTAAGGTAGATAATGATGATAAAATGTTGGGAACGCAGTATTTCAAAAAAATTCCTACGATGAAGCAAGATCTATCTAGGACATGCATAGCAACGACATGGGAGACTGTGTCTATGTACCCTCGTAGACCGAAAGCGGAAGCGCTAAGTAACGCAGTTGATGTAGTCGAACGTCTTCGCGATCCAACCGATCAAGTACCAAACGCACGGCACCTCCACGATCTGCACACGTTAAGCTCGGTGAAGTCCCTCGTACTGTTGATCCAGCTGAGGCCCAGGGTGAGTTCCTTCAGCACGATCCTACTCCAAGTAGGGGTAGGTTTCCCCCTTTCCTAGTCCAAGATGGAGAAGAAGGGAAAGATGAGAGAATAGAAGGAAGGGGGGCGCCCCCCTTCCCCTTGTCCAATTTGGACTGGGCAAGGGGGGGCGCTCCACCTCTGGCCGGCCCTCTCTCTTCTCCACTAAGTCCCATTGTGGCCCATTAATCCCTGGGGGGGGGGGGGTTCCGGTAACCTCCCAATACTCCGGAAAATACCCGATACACTCCGGAACCATTCTAGTGTCAGAATATAACCTTCCAACATACCAATCTTTATGTATCGACCATTTCGAGACTCCTAGTCATGTCCGTGATCTCATCCGGGACTCCAAACAACCTTCGGTACATCAAATCACATAACTCATAATACATATAGTCATCGAACATTAAGCGTGCAGATCCTACGGGTTCGAGAACTATGTTGACATGACCGAGACATATCTCTAGTTAATAACAAATAGCGGAACCTGGATGCTCATATTGGTTCCTACATATTCTAAGAAGATCTTTATCAGTCAAACCGCACAACAACATACGTTGTTCCCTTTGTCATCGGTATGTTACTTGCCTGAGATTCGATCATCGGTATCATCATACCTAGTTCAATCTCGTTACTGGCAAGTCTCTTTACTCGTTCTGTAATGCATCATCCCACAACTAACTCATTAGTCACATTGCTTGCAAGGCTTATAGTGATGTGCATACCGAGAGGGCCCAGAGACACCTCTCCGACAATCTGAGCGACAAATCCTAATCTCGATCTATGCCAACTCAACAAACACCATCAGAGACACCTGTAGATCATCTTTATAATCACCCAGTTACGTTGTGACATTTTATAGCACACTAAGTGTTCCTCCGGTATTTGGGAGTTGCATAATCTCATAGTCATAGGAACATGTATAAGTCATGAAGAAAACAATAGCAATAAACTAAACAATCATAGTGCTAAGCTAACGGATGGGTGTAGTCCATCAGATCATTCTCTAATGATGTGATCTCGTTCATCAAATGAAAACACATGTCCATGGCTAAGAAACTTTAACCATCTTTGATTAACGAGCTAGTCAACTAGATGCATACTAGGGACACTCTGTTTGTCTATGTATTCACACATGTACTAAGTTTTCGGTTAGTACAATTCTGGCATGAATAATAAACATTTATCATGATATAAGGAAATATAAATAACAACTTTATTATTGCCTCTAGGGCATTTTCCTTCAGTCTCCCACTTGCACTAGAGTCAATAATCAAGTTCACATTGTCATGTGATTTCACACCAATAGTTCACATCTTCATGTGACTAATACCCAAAGGGTTTACTAGAGTCAATAATCTAGTTCACATTGCTATGTGATTAACACCCAAAGAGTGATCATGTTTTGCTTGTGAGAGAAGTTTAGTCCACGGGTCTGCAAAATTTAGATCAATATGTATTTTGCAAATTTCTATGTCTACAATACTCTGCACAGAGCTACACTAGCTAATTGCTCCCACTTTCAATATGTATCTAGATCAAGACTTAGAGTCATCTAGATAGGTGTCAAAAGCTTGCATCGACGTAACTCTTTACGACGAACTCTTTTATCACCTCCATAACCGAGAAATATTTCCTTAGTCCTTTAAGGATAATTTTGAACGCTCTCAAGTGATCTACTCCTAGATCACTATTGTACTCCCTTGCCAAAATCATGCTAAGGTATACAATAGGTTTGGTACACAACATAGTATACTTTATAGAACCTATGACTGAGGCATAGGGAATGAATTTTCATTCTCTTTCTATTTTCCGTCGTGGTCGGGTTTTGAGTCTTTACTCAACTTCACACCTTGCAACACAGACAAGAACTCCTTCTTTGACTCATCCATTTTGAACTCCTTCAAAATCTTGTCAAGGTATGTACTCATTAAAAAAACTTATCAAGTGTCTTGATCTATATCTATAGATCTTGATGCTCAATATGTAAGCAGCTTTATTAAGGTCTTTCTTGGAAAAACTCCTTTCAAACACTCCTTTATGCTTTCCAGAAAATTGTACATCATTTCCAATCAACAATATGTCATTCACATATACTTACCAGAAAGGTTGTAGTGCTCCCACTCACTTTCTTGTAAATACAGGCTTCACCGCAATTCTGTATAAAACCATATGCTTTGATCAACTCATCAAAGCATATATTCCAACTCCGAGATGCTTGCACCAGTCCATAGATGGTTCATTGGAGCTTGCACACTTTGTTAGCATCTTTAGGATTGACAAAACCTTCTGATTGCATCATATACAACTCTTCTTTAATAAATCCATTAAGGAATGTAGTTTTGATATCCATTTGCCAGATTTCATAAAATTCGGCAACTGCTAACATGATTCGAACAGACTTTTAAGCATCGATACGAGTGAGAAAAACTCATCATAGTCAACACCTTAAACTTGTCGAAAACCTTTTGCGACAATTCGAGCTTTGTAGATAGTAACACTACTATCAGCATCTGTCTTCCTCTTGAAGATCCATTTATTCTGAATGGCTCGCCGATCATTGGGCAAGTTTGCCAAAGTCCACACTTTGTTCTCATACATGGATTCTATCTCAGATTTCATGGCCTCAAGCCATCTGTCGGAATCTGGGCTCATCATCGCTTCCTCATAGTTCGTAGGTTCATCATGGTCTAGCAACATGACTTCCAGAATAGGATTACCGTACCACTCTGGTGCGGATCGTACTTTGGTTGACCTGCGAGCTTCGGAAGTAACTTGATCTAAAGTTTCATGATCATCATCATTAACTTCCACACTAATTGGTGCAGGCATCACTGGAACTGATTTCAGTGATGAGCTACTTTCCAATTTGAGAGAAGGTACAATTACCTCATCAAGTTCTACTTTCCTCCCACTCACTTCTTTCGAGAGAAACTCCTTCTCTAGAAAGGATCCACTCTTAGCAACAAAGATCTTGCCTTTGGATATGTGATAGAAGGTTTACCCAACAGTTTCTTTCGGGGTATTCTATGAAGACGCACTTCTCTGATTTGGGTTTGAGCTTATCAGGCTAAAACTTTTTCACATAAGCATCGCAACCCCAAAATTTAAGAAACGACAGCTTAGGTTTCTTGCTAAACCATAGTTCATATGGTGTCGTCTCAACGGATTTTTAGACGGTGCCCTATTTACCGTGAATGCAACTGTCTCTAATGCATAACCCCAAAACGGTAGTGGTAAATCGGTAAGAGACATCATCGATCGCACCATATCTAATAAAGTACGGTTACGACGTTCGGATACACTATTACGATGTGGTGTTCCAGGTGGCGTGAGTTGCGAAACTCTTCCACATTGTTTCCAATGAAGACCAAACTCATAACTCAAATATTCACCTCCACGATCAGATTGTAAAACTTTATTTTCTTGTTATGATGATTTTCCACTTCACTCTGAAATTCTTTGAACTTTTCAAATGTTTCAGACTTGTGTTTCATTAAGTAGATATACTCATATCTGCTCAAATCATCTGTGAAGGTTAGAAAATAACGATACCCGTCCCGGGCCTCAACACTCATTGGATCGCATACATTAGTATGTATTATTTCTAACAAGTCTGTTGCTCGCTCCATTGTTCCGGAGAACGGAGTCTTAGTCATCTTGCCCATGAGGCATGGTTCGCAAGTATCAAGTGATTCCAAAAGCCCATCAGCATGGAGTTTCTTCATGCGCTTTACACCAGTATGACCTAAACGGCAGTGCCACAAATAAATTGCACTATCATTATTAACCTTGCATTTTTTGGCTTCAATATTATGAATACATGTATCACTACAATCGAGATTCAATAAACCATTCACCTTGGGGGTATGACCACATAAGGTTTTATTCATGTAAAAAGAATAACAATTATTCTTTGACTTAAATGAATAACCGTATTGCTATAAATATGATCCAATCATATTATGCTCAACCCAAACACCAAATAACATTTATTTTAGGTTCAACACTACTCCCGAAGGTAAAGGGGGCGTGCGATGATGATCTTATCAACCCTGGAATTACGTCGAACACACATCGTCACCTCGCCCTCAGCTAGTCTCTGTTCATTTTGTAACTCCTGTTTCAAGTTACTAATCATAGACACTGAACCAGTATCAAATACCCAGTGGCTACTATGAACACTAGTAAAGTACACATCAATAACATGTACATCATATATACTTTTGTTCACTTTGCCATCCTTCTTACCCGCCAAGTATTTGGGGCAGTTCTGCTTTCAATGACCATTTCCTTTGCAGTAGAAGCACTCAGTTTCAAGCTTAGGTCCAGACTTGGGCTTCTTCACTTGAGTAGCAACTTGCTTGTCGTTCTTCTTGAAGTTCCCCTTCTTCCCTTTGCCCTTCTTCTTGAAACTAGTGGTCTTGTTGACCATCAACACTTGATGCTCCTTCTTGATTTCTACCTCCGCAGCCTTTAGCATTGTGAAGAGCTCGGGAATTGTCATATCCATCCCTTGCATATTATAGTTCATCACGAAGCTTTTGTAGCTTGGTGGCAGTGATTGAAGAACTCTGTCAATAACACTATCATCAGGAAGATTAACTCCCAGTTGAGTCAAGTGGTTGTGGTACCTAGACATTCTGAGTATATGTTCACTGACAGAACTATTCTCCTCCATCTTGCAGCTATAGAACTTATTGGAGACTTCATATCTCTCAATTCGGGCATTTGCTTAAAATATTAACCTCAGCTCCTGGAACATCTCATATGCTCCATGACATTCAAAACGTCTTTGAAGTCCCGATTCTAAGTCGTAAAGCATGGCACACTGAACTATCGAGTAGTCATCAACTTTGCTCTGCTAGACGTTCATAACATCTTGTGTTGCTCCTGCAGCGGGCTTGGCACCTAGCGGTGCTTCCAGGACATAATTCTTCTGTGCAGCAATGAGGATAATGCTCAAGTTACATACCCAGTTCGTGTAGTTGCTACCATCATCTTTCAACATAGTTTCTCTATGAACATATCATAAATAAAACAGGGAAGCTATACGCGAGCAATTGATCTACAACATAGATATGCATATACTATCAGGACTAAGTTCATGATAAATTTAAGTTCAATTAATCATATTACTTAAGAACTCCCACTTAGATAGACATCCCTCTAATCATCTAAGTGATCACGTGATCCATATCAACTAAACCATGCCCGATCATCATGTGAGATGGAGTAGTTTTCAATGGTGAACATCATTATGTTGATCATATCTACTATATGATTCACGCTCAACCTTTCGGTCTCATGTTCCGAGGCCATATCTGCATATGCTAGGCTCGTCAAGTTTAACACGAGTATTCTTCTTGTGCAAAACTGGCTTGCACCCGTTGTATGTGAACGTAGAGCTTATCACACCCGATCATCACGTGGTGTCTCGGCATGACGAACTGTAGAAACGGTGCATACTTAGGGCGAACATTTGTACCTCGAAATTTAGTGAGAGATCATCTTATAATGCTACTGCCGTACTAAGCAAAATAAGCTGCATAAAAGATAAACATCACATGCAATCAATATAAGTGATATGATATGGCCATCATCATCTTGTGCCTTTGATCTCCATCTCCAAAGCACCATCATGATCACCATCGTCACCGGTTTGACACCTTGATCTCCATCGTAGCATCATTGTCGTCTCGCCAACTATTGCTTGCATGACTATCGCTACCGCTTAGTGATAAAGTAAAGCGATTACATGGAGATTCCATTTCATACAATAAAGCGACAACCATATGGCTCCATGCTACCTCTTGAGGATGCGTTGGTTTTCCCTTGAAGAGGAAAGGGTGATGCCGCAAAGTAGCGTAAGTATTTACCTTAGTTTTTGAGAACCAAGGTATCAATCCAGTAGGAGATTACACGCAAGTCCCACATACCTACACAAACAAACAAGAACCTCGCAACCAACGCGATAAAGGGGTTGTCAATCCCTTCACGGTCACTTACGAAAGTGAGATCTGATAGAGATATTAAGATAAATATTTTTGGTATTTTTGTTGTATAGATTGGAAAATAAATATTGTGAAATAAACACCGATAGAAATAACAAGTTGATAGGAAAATAATATGATGGAAGATAGACCCCGGGGCCATAGGTTTCACTAGTGGCTTCTCCCAAGATAGCAAATTCTACGGTGGGTGAACAAATTACTATCGAGCAATTGATAGAACAGCGCATAGTTATGAGAATATCTAGGCATGATCATGTATATAGGCATCACGCCCGCGCCAAGTAGACCAAAACGATTCTGCATCTACTACTATTACTCCACACATCGACCGCTATCCAACATTCATCTAGAGTATTAAGTTTGTAAGAATAGAGTAACGCATTAGGCAAGATGACATGATGTAGAGGGATAAACTAAAGCATTATGATATAAACCCCATCTTTTTATCCTCGATGGCAACAATACAATGCGTGCCTTGCTGCCCCTACTGTCACTGGGAAAGGACACCGCAAGATTGAACCCAAAGCTAAGCACTTCTCCCATTGTAAGAAATATCAATCTAGTAGGCCAAACCAAACTGATAATTCGAAGAGACTTGTAAAGACATTAAATCATGCATAAAAGATTTCAGAGAAGAATCAAATATTGTTCATAGATAATATTGATCATAAACCCACAATTAATTGGATCTCAACAAACACACCGCAAAAAGAATTACATCGAATAGATCTCCAAGAGAATCGAGGAGAACTTTGTATTGAGATCCAAAGAGAGAGAAGAAGCCGTCTAGCTAATAACTATGCACCCGAAGGTCTACAGTAAACTACTCACACATCATCGGAGAGGCTATGGTGTTGATGTAGATGCCCTCTATGATTGATTCCCACTCTGGTGGAGCACCGGAAAAGTCCCCAAGATGGGATCTCACTGATACAGAAGGTTGCGGCGGTGGAATTAGGGTTTCGTGGGGCTCCAGGATGTTTTCAGGGTATATGGGTATATATAGGAGGAAGAAGTATGTCGGTGGACCTGCGAGGGGCCCACGAGGGTGGGGGGCATGCCTGGCCCCCCTGGGCGCGCCCTCCTGCCTCGTGGCCTCCTCGCTTGTTTCTTGACGTCCACTCCAAGTCTCCTGCATCATGTTTGTTCCAAAAATAACTCTCCCGAAGGTTTCATTCCGTTTGATATTCCTTTTCTGCGAAACACTAAAATAGGCAAAAAAACAGCAATTTGCAATGGGCCTTTGGTTAGTAGGTTAGTCCCTAAAATAATATAAAAAGGTATATTAAAGCCCATTAAACATCCAAAAAAGATAATATAATAGCATGGAACAATCAAAAATTATAGATACGTTGGAGACGTATCAAGCATCACCAAGCTTAATTCCTGCTCGTCCTCGAGTAGGTAAATGATAAAAATAGAATTTTTGATGTGGAATGCTACCTAGCATAATTCTCAATGTAATTTTATTTATTGTGGCATGAATGTTCAAATCCGAAAGATTCAAGACAAAAGTTTAATGTTGACATAAAAATAATAATACTTCAAGCATACTAACAAAGCAATCATGTCTTCTCAAAATAACATGGCCAAAGAAAGTTATCCCTACAAAATCATATAGTCTGGCTATGCTCTATCTTCATCACACCAAGTATTTAATCATGCACAACCCCGATGACAAGACAAGAAATTGTTTCATACTTTTGATGTTCTCAAACTTTTTTAATCTTCACACAATACATGAGCGTGAGCCATGGATATAGCACTATAGGTGGAATAGAGTGGTGGTTGTGGAGAAGACAAAAAGGAGAAGATAGTCTCACATCAACTAGGCGTATCAACGGGCTATGGAGATGCCCATCAATAGATATTAATGTGAGTGAGTAGGGATTGCTATGCAATAGATGCACTAGAGCTATAAGTGTATGAAAGGTCAACAAAAGAAACTAAGTGGGTGTGCATCCAACTCGCTTGCTCACGAAGACCTAGGGCATTTTGAGGAAGCCCATCATTGGAATATACAAGCCAAGTTCTATAATGTAAAATTCCCATCAGTATATGAAAGTGACAACATAGGGGACTCTCTATCATGAAGATCCTGGTGCTACTTTGAAGCACAAGTGTGGTAACAGGATAGTAACATTGTCCCTTCTCTCTCTTTTTCTCTCATTTTTTTATTTGGTCCTTTTCTCTTTTTTGATGGCCTCTTTTTATATTTTTATTTTTTAGTCCAGAGTCTCATCCCGACTTGTGGGGGAATCATAGTCTCCATCATCCTTTCCTCACTTGGGACAATTATCTAATAATGATGACCATCACACTTTTATTTACTTACAACTCAAAAATTACAACTCGATACTAGAACAAAATATGACTCTATGTGAATGCCTCCGGCGGTGTACCGGGATGTGCATTGAATCAAGAGTGGCATGTATGAAATAATTATAAAGGTGGCTTTGCCACAAATACGATGTCAACTACATGATCATGCAAAGCAATATGACAATGATGTAATGTGTCATAACAAATGGAATGGTGGTAACTTGCATGACAATATATCTCAGAATGGCTATGGAAATGCCATAATAGGTAGGTATGGTGGCTGTTTTGAGGAAGGTATATGGTGGGTGTATGGTACCGGCGAAAGTTGTGTGGTACTAGAGAGGCTAGCAATGGTGGAAGGGTGAGAATGCATATAATCCATGGACTCAACATTAGTCATAAAGAACTCACATACTTATTGAAAAAATCTATTAGTTATCAAAACAAAGTACTACGCGCATGCTCCTAGGGGATAGATTGGTAGGAAAAGACCATCGCTCGTCCCCGACCGCCACTTATAAGGAAGACAATCAATAAATAAATCATGCTCCAACTTCATCACATAACGGTTCACCATACGTGCATGCTACGGGAATCACAAACTTTAACACAAGTATTTATCAAATCTACAACTACTCAACTAGCATGACTCTAATATCACCATCTTCATACCTCAAAACAATTATTAAGTATCAAACTTCTCATAGTATTCAATGCACTTTTTATGAAAGTTTTTATTATACCCATCTTGGATGCCTATCATATTAGGACTAGTTTTATAACAAAAGCAAATTACCATGCTGTTCTAAAAGACTCTCAAAATAATATAAGTGAATCATGAAATATCAATAATTTCTATAAAATAAAACCACCACCGTGCTCTTAAAGATATAAGTGAAGCACTAGAGCAAAATTATCTAGCTCAAGAGATATAAGTGAAGCACATAGAGTATTCAATAAATTCCGATTCATGTGCGTCTCTCCAAAATGTGTGTACATCAAGGATTATTGTGGTAAACTAAAAAGCAAAGACTCAAATCATACAAGATGCTCCAAGCAAAACACATATCATGTGGTGAATAAAAATATACCCTCAAGTAAAGTTACCGATAGACAAAGACGAAAGAGGGGATGCTTTCCAGGGCATCCCCAAGCTTAGTCTTTTGATTGTCCTTGAATTTTACCTTAGGAAGGCTTGCTAATCCCCAAGCTTAGGCTCTTGCCACTCCTTATTCCAAAATCCATCAAATCTTTACCCAAAACTTGAAAACTTCACAACACAAAACTCAACAGAAAATCTCATGAGCTTTGTTAGTATAAGAAAACAAACCACCACTTCAAGGTACTGTAATTAACTCATTATTTATTTATATTGGTGTTAAACCTACTGTATTCCAACTTCTCTATGGTTCATACACCCCGATACTAGCCATAGATTCATCAAAATAAGCAAACAACACACGAAAAACAGAATCTGTCAAAAACAGAACAATCTGTAGTAATCTGTAGGTTTCGAATACTTATGTAACCCCAAAAATTCTGAAATAAATTGGTGGACGTGAGGAATTTGTCTATTAATCATCTGCAAAAAGAATGAACCTAATCTCACTCTCCAGTAAACAATGGAAGAAAATCTTGTGAGCGCTAAAGTTTCTGTTTTTTACAGCAAGATCGCAAAGACTTCCCCCAAGTCTTCCCAAAGGTTCTACTTGGGAAAAACACTAATTAAAAACATAAAATAACATATAAACAGAACCTAGATGAATTATTTATTATTAAACATTAACAAAAAGTAAAGCACAAAAATAAAATTGGGTTGCCTCCCAACAAGCTCTATCATTTAACACTCCTAGCTAGGCCTTAAGATTTCAATGATGCTCACATGAAAGACAAGAATTGAACCACAAAGAGAGCATCATAAAATATATGACAAACAAGTTTAAGTCTAACATGCTTCCTATGCATAGGGATTTCATTAGCAAACAAATCAAGGCAAGAAAAAACCACCATATGCGAGGAAGAAGAAAGAAACAATGGCAATCTCTACCTAATGAGAGGAAATTTAGCAACATGAAAATTTCTACAACCATATTTTCCTCCCTAATAATAATTACATGTAGGATCATAATCAAATTCAACAATATAGCTATCACATAAAATATTCTCAACACGATCCACATGCATCCAAAGTTGACACTCTTCCAAAATAGTGGGGTAAACATTAACTGAAGTCATGACCTCTCCAAACCCACTTTTATCAAAAAATTCATAAGATTGAACATTCTCCAAATATGTGGGATCTAAAGTTGACACTCTTCCAAACCCACCTTAAATATTATTGAAAAAATTATTAGCAATCACATATTCATCATGGGGCTTAAATAAATTTTCAAGATCATAAGAAGAATCACCCCAATCATGATCGTTGCAACAAGTAGAGGACATAGCAAAACTAGCATCCCCAAGCTTAGGGTTTTGCATATTGTTAGCACAATTTACATCAATATAATTTATAATAAAATCATTGCAATCATGCTTTTTATTCAAAGATCTTTCATGAAGTAATTCATCACACTTTTTGGATTCACGAATTTCAACCAAAACCTCATAAAGATAATCTAGTGCACTCAACTCACTAGCAATAGGTTCATCATAATTGGATCTCTTAAAGAGATTCGCAAGTGGATGAGGATCCATAACAATAGATATTTAGCAAGTGAAGATGCAATCTAATAGAAGGCACATGGTAACATGAGAAAATAGAAGGACAGCCGGAGGAGGGCGAATGAAACGGCAAAGGTGAAGTGGGGGAGAGGAAAACGAGAGGCAAATGGCAAATAATGTAATGTGAGGGATAAGAGTTTGTGATGGATACATGGTATGTCTTGACTTGTGCGTAGATCTCCCTGACAAAGGCGCCAGAAATGGCTAGTTCTCGGGAGATCAAATCTTGACTTGACTTGGTGCAACCTCCCCGGCAATGGCGCTAGAAATCTTTCTTGCTACCTCTTGAGCATGCGTTGGTTTTCCCTTGAAGTGGAAAGGGTGATGCAGCAATGTAGCTTAAGTATTTCCCTCAGTTTTTGAGAACCAAGGTATCAATCCAGTAGGAGATTACACGCAAGTCCCATGTACCTGGTTAAACAAACAAGAACCTCGCAACCGACATGATAAAGGGGTTGTCAATCCCTTCATGGTCACTTACGAAAGTGAGATCTGATAGAGTTAATAAGATAAATATTTTTGGTATTTTTGTTGTATAGATTGGAAAATAAAGATTGCAAAATAAAAGGCGATAGAAATAACAAGTTGATAGGAAGATAATATGATGGAAGATAGACCCGGGGGCCATAGCTTTCACTAGTGGCTTCTCTCAAGATAGCAAATTATACGGTGGGAGAACAAATTACTAGCGAGCAATTGATAGAAAAGCGCATAGTTATGAGAATATTTAGGCATGATCATGTATATAGGCATCATGTCCGCGACAAGTAGACCGAAACAATTATGCATCTACTATTATTACTCCACACATCGACCGCTATCCAGTATGCATCTAGAGTATTAAGTTCATAAGAACAAAGTAACGCATTAGGCAAGATGACATGATGTAGAGGGATAAACTCAAGCAATATGATATAAACGACATCTTTTTATCCTCGATAGCAACAATACAATACGTGCCTTGCTACCCCTTCTATCACTGGGAAAGGACACCGCAAGATTGAACCCAAAGCTAAGCACTTCTCCTATTGCAAGAAAGATCAATCTAGTAGGCCAAGCCAAACTGATAATTCGAAGAGACTTGCAAAGATATTAAATCATGCATAAAAGATTTTAGAGAAGAATCAAATATTGTTCATAGATAATCTTGATCATAAACCCACAATTCACCGGATCTCAACAAACACACCGCAAAAAGAATTACATCGAATAGATCTCCAAGAGAATCGAGGAGAACTTTGTATTGAGATCCAAAGAGAGAGAAGAAGCCGTCTAGCTAATAACTATGGACCCGAAGGTCTACGATAAACTACTCACACATCATCGGAGAGGCTATGGTGTTGATGTAGAAGCCCTCCGTGATTGATTCTCCCTCCGGTGGAGCGCCGGGAAAGGCCCCAAGATGGGATCTCACGGGTACAGAAGGTTGCAGCGATGGAATTAGGGTTTCATGGTGCTCCTGGATGTTTTCAGGGTATATGGGTATATATAGGAGGAAGAAGTAGGTCGGTGGAGCTGCGAGGGGCCCACGAGGGTGGGGGGCGCTTGCCCCCTGGGCAAACCCCTCCTGTCTCGTGGCCTCCTTGCTTCTTTCTTGACGTCCACCCCAAGTATCCTAGATCACGTTTTTTCTAAAAATAACTCTCCCGAAGGTTTCATTCCGTTTGGATTCCCTTTGATGTTCATTTTTTGCAAAACACTGAAATAGGCAAAAAAATAGCAATTTGCACTAGGCCTTTGGTTAGTAGGCTAGTCCCAAAAATAATATAAAAAGGTATATTAAAGCCCATTAAACATCCAAAATAGATAATATAATAGCATGGAACAATCAAAAATTATTGATACGTTGGAGACGTATCACTCCTGCCAGTTGCCGATAACTTTGTTGCAAAACATGATCATCTCGTACAACAATTTATATAATCACGTCTTGACCATATCACATCACAACGTGCCCTACAAAAACAAGTTAGAGTCCTCTACTTTGTTGTGGAAATTTTTCCGTGGCTACTACGGGCTTAGCAAGAACCGTCCTTACCTACGCATCAAGACCACAATGATTTTTTCATCAAGTGTGTTGTTTTAACCTTCAACAAGGACTGGGCATAGTAACACTCGATTCAACTAAAGCTGGAGAAACAGACACCCAATAGCCACCTGTGTGCGAAGCACGTCGGTAGAACCAGTCTCATGAACGCGGTCATGTAATGTTGGTCTGGGCCGCTTCATGTTGGTAAGCAGTATGACTATTATCGCCCACAACTGTTTGTGTTCTGCTCGTTCCTATAACATCTACGGATAGACCTGGCTCCGATGCCACTTTTGGGGAACGCAGTATTTAAAAAAAATCCTACAATCACGCAAGATCTATCTAGGAGATGCATAGCAACGAGAGGGGAGAGTGTGTCTTGCGTACCCTCATAGACCGGAAGGGGAAGTGTTATGTAATGCGGTTGATGTAGTCAAACGTCTTCTCGATCTGCACACGTTCAGCTCAGTGACGCCCCTTGTACTCTTGATCCAGCTAAGGCCGAGGGTGAGTTCCATCAACACGATGGCATGTTTACAGTGATGATGAAGTTACCGACGTAGGGCTTTGCCTAAGCACTACGACAATATGCCGAGGTGGAAAACTGTGGAGGGGGGCACCGCACACGGCTAAAGATCAACTTTTGTGTCTATGGGGTGCCCCCCTCCCCCATATATAAAGGAGGGGGGAGGAGGCTGGACGGCCACAAGGGGCGCGCCAAGGGGGGAGGAATCCTACTCCTAATAGGAGTAGGTTTCCCCCTTTCCTAGTCCAAGAAGGAGAATAAAGGAAAGAGGAGAGAACAGAAGGAAGGAGGGGGGCGCCCCCTACCCCTTGTCCAATTCAGACTGGGCAAGGGGGGGGGGCGCCACCTCTGGCGGGCCCTCTCTCTTCTCCACCAAGGTCCATTGTGGCCCATTAATCCCCCCGGGGGTTCCGGTAACCTCCCGGTACTCCGAAAAAATACCTGATACACTTTGAAACCATTCCGGTGTCCGAATATAACCTTCCAATATATCAATATTTATGTCTCGACCATTTCGAGACTCCTCTCCATGTCCGTGATCTCATCCGGGACTTCGAACAACCTTCAGTACATCAAATCACATAACCCATAGTACATATCGTCATCGAACGTTAAGCGTGAGGACCCTACGGGTTCGAGAACTATGTAGACATGACCGAGACATATCTCCAGTCAATAACCAATAGCAGAACCTAGATGCTCATATTGGTTCCTACATATTCTACGAAGATCTTCACCAGTCAAACCGCACAACAACATGCGTTGTTCCCTTTGTCATCGGTATGTTACTTGCCCGAGATTCGATCGTCAGTATCATTATAACTAGTTCAATCTCGTTACTAGCAAGTCTCTTTACTCGTTCCGTAATTCATCATCCTTCAACTAACTCATTAGTTACATTTCTTGCAAGTCTTATAGTGATGTGCATTACCGAGAGGGCCCAGAGATACCTCTTTGACAATTGGACTGACAAATCCTAATCCCGATCTATGCCAACTCAACAAACACCATCGGAGACACCTATAGAGCATCTTTATAACCACCTAGTTACATTGTGATGTTTGATAGCACACTAAGTGTTCCTCCGATAATCGTGAGTTGCATAATCTCATAGTCATAGGAACATGCATGTATAAGTCATGAAGAAAGCAATAGCGATAAACTAAACGATCATAGTGCTAAGATAACAGATGGGTCTAGTCCATCACATCGTTCTGTAATGATGTGATCCCGTTCATCAAATGACAACACATGTCCATGGCTAGGAAACTTTAACCATCTTTGATTAACGAGCTAGTCAAGTAGAGACATACTAGGGACACTCTGTTTGTCTATGTATTCACACATGTACTAAGTTTCGGTTAATACAATTCTAGCATGAATAATGAACATTTATCATGATATAAGGAAATATAAATAACAACTTTATTATTGCCTCTAGGGTATATTTCCTTCATAAAAGTGGTGGTGATATGGTACCAGGGCACCTCCCCCAAGCTTGGCACAAGCTAAGGGGAGAGCCCATACCCGTGCACTCAATTCTCCTTCTTTGGTGACGGTGGTTATGAAGAAGTAGGCTTGTCCTCTGGATTCCAAGACATAGACTCCCCATCATAAAAAGATGAACGTGTCTCCGGGTCCTGAAATTTGCAGCAAAACTCATACCTTTAAACCCGGCTTCATACTAAGAGTTTCGATTTTGCAAATCATAGATTTGGGCTTGATGGAAATCGATCCTATCATTGAGCTTGAAGATGGCGTATTTGATCTCCTTGTTGTCCAGCTTGTGCTCACGGGTGAATTCTGTGATCATGGAGTGGTCAACGCTGAGTCCACGCTCCACCATCCCCTCACACTTCAACATCTACTGTGCCACTGCTTCTAGCCTGGCCTTCTCGCTTCTGGTCTTCTTAGGCCCTTGGAAGTCCCTGATGTGAAGCACCAACTCATGCATCTCTATCTCCTGGGGGTGTTTCATCACCTCCGAAAGGTAAGGGTTGATGACCTTCTCAAAGAGCTTGTCCTTGGATCAGCTTGGAGGTGCCATGGCGATCTAGGTCTGTCAGAAAAAAGCACGAAACAAGAATAGAACACTACTGCAGGATGCTACTAACGCGACAATACGATCAGAGACCCTTTGACGAAACTATGTGTGATGCATTAATCACAAACGGGGATGTAAAAAAATTGTCAAAAGGTGCAAAACGTTTGTGATGGCGGAGCCATCAAACATGGTTCAGATTTTAGTTGCGTGCGCGATTCAGGGCACATGGTTAACCCGTTCGAACTGTTTGCGATGAGGCAGAACAACAGAAATGGGCAGTCATACCAATGTATGTGTGATATACAGCATACAGTTCGCTTCGATGAACTATTTGCTATTAGGGAATGCAAATAGTTATCCAGATCAAGGTGTGTGTGCGATATAGGACCTACGGTTCACTCAGACGAACTATTTTCGATTAGCGAACACAACAGAAACGGTTCAACTTAACAAGATGTGTGTGATACGTGGCAAACAGCCGACTCGGATGAACTGTTTGTGATGAGAAATTTCAACACACACGGTTAATACAGTTAGTTCGTTTGTGACTCTGTGTGTACAAAAAACTTTGAAAATGCAAACTAGTTGCTTGCGGTGTCTAGGAGTATCGCACACGATGCATCTGCGAGTACTCGTGTGCGATGATTAGTAAGTTACACATACGACCGGAAGGGTGCCATGCTGATCATGGAGTCCGAGAAGACCACCGTCGGAAGGCTGCTAGCTCAGCCTTTTAGCTTATATTTTATTATAATTGTATGCATATGTAGGTCCTGAGTGTATTGGGCCTTGCAACATGTAGCATTTTAAATTATCCTGAATACGTAAGACAATTACTAAGAATTATTAACCGTTGCCATTGTAAATTTGCCTCAACGGCGAGAAGAGCGCGCGCAGGGACGCCAGAGCGGAGCGCGCTGCGGCCGCCTCAATGGAGAGCAAAACACGTGGATTGACATGAGCAGAGCGCGCCACGGCCGCCTCAATGGCAAGAAACCACGTGGTCAACCTTGTGCCATCAATAAATTTTGACCTTATTTCTCATCACATTGCAGATTACAACACAATAAGTAATTGCAAATATGTTCAGACCTATCAAACTAACATATGTTCACACTTAGCACCGGGCTGTAAAAACTACCCACTCGAAAAGTACTTCACAGTTCCTCTCCTCATCACCCACAAAACTGGTCTTTCCTATCAAGTCATTCCACCATGACCGGTAGGAGGAGTTTAGGGTGGACATATAACCAGACAGCAAAGACCAAGGCCGCGGAAGCACTAGAGAGGTCCCGCCGCGAAGCCGCAGCCACAGCAAAGATGTCCCGGCACGCCGCGGAGCCCTCGAACAAGCTCTCACGGGCACGCGAGGGCTCTCACAAGTGCATTCACGACATCGGCCATCGCGACGAGCCAGCATTTCTGAAGTCCTTCGCTGGGGACGATGACATTCTCGCTGGCGTCACTAGGCAGCAGGAGCTGGTCGACGACTTGATGAAGCTGCTCAAGATCAGCGATGCCTCCGTTGACAAGGCGACCAACCTCGTCGAGCAACTCATGAGTGACGATGCGAAGCTCTGCAAGGCGCTCGCCGAGAAAGAGGAGGAGGCCGCCGGCTAGAAGATGTTGCATGAGTAGAGCAGTGCCTCGGGGATGATGCTGATAGCGGCCAGCGAGGAACTGATGGGTGACTTGAGGAAGCTCTGGATCGAGCGTGACCAGGAGGTGGAGGAATCCGTGGCTACTTTCAAGCAAAGTCATGAGGAATTGAAGAAGGAGCTGGAGGATGTTGTCGCCTGGTGATCCATCGATGAGTAGAGACAGTAGCGACCTAGATCATTGTCTACAATTTCCTTCTTCTCTTGCCCCCGTGTCTTCTAGGCTCTGCCACATGTGGCATTTTAAATTATCCGTAATATGTAAGACAATTATTATCTGCGCCATTGTAAATTTGTAATCGTATTATCCGTTGTCATTTTATTTGTGGTCGTATTATCCGTTGCCCTATGTGGCAATTTAAATTAGGGCGAAATACAAGTTGAAAACATGAACAAAGCAAATGCTGTCATGGGATCACAAGCAAACACCCTCCATCCAGGTGCTTTAATTAACCCATTAATGGAGAAGTTGTGAGTGAGGCAGGCGGCGGCTGGTGCATGGAGGTCAAAGAGATCGCTTCCTGGTGAGCATGGGCGGCCTTGCTGCTCGCACATGTCCCGTCGAGCCTACGAGGTGGACAGGATGCAAGTGTCCCATCGAGCCTGCACGGCGGACTGCTCGCACACGTCCCGTTGAGCCTGCACGGCGGACTTCTCGCGCTCGTCCCATCTAATCGAACAGCTGCACGCGCGCCACCGAGTATGGTTAAATTTCGACACGGTTAATGTAATACAACCATTTGCGATATTAACGTGTTAGCTTTTTGTTTCAAAAAGGACTTCGTTGGCTACTAATGTGTGCGCCTCTTCTCAAACTGGACGATTTTTTTACCATGGCATATGTGTGCCATGTCATGAAACCATGGCAAGTTTCATGTTTTTTGGGTGAGTTTTTGATTTACTGGGATTTAAAAACCAAGATTCTCATTGTTTCAGGACGACAACAAGTTTGTAACTCATGCACCCAATGACACATGTATGATTTTCCACCTATTTTGCTTCATTGGAGCATCTGCTTGTAGTTCAAATTCGAATTATGGACTACATTAAATGCATAGAAAACTTAGTAATTAGTAATATATACAATGGCCAAACGAACCCTGGACAGTTTCAAATTTCAGCCCGACACTCCTGTTATTCTATGTTTCCTATAGAAAACAAAGTTCAAGGCGAGAAGAGGCGGCGATTATTGTTTCGCCCACAAGAGGGGCATGTTTCCCGACCGGAACCACGAGGGTTGCGACACTACGGTTTGTAAGAGGCTTGTAATTTAGCTTCGCCCAAATTGGACAATTATATGTACCATGTAGTGACACCATGCCAAGTTTCATGATTTCCTGGTGGATTTTGGATTTACAGAGATTTAAAAACCGAGATTCGCAATGTTTGTGGCCAAGCCAGGATGGCAAGACGGTTGAATTCGTTCCCATTTGTTCCATGGGACCTAAACATGCACCCAAAGGAAACATGTACATTTTTTCTAGCCATTTTGGTGCACTGGACTATGTATTTCTAGTTCGGATTTGAATTATGGATATTAAATGCCTAGAAAACTCAATTAATGAATAAAAAGTCAAACGAACCCTGAATAATTTCAAAGTTCAGCAAGAAACTCCCGTTATTCCGTGTCATGTGTAGAAGAAAATACAAGGCTAGAAGAGGGAGTGATTATCGTTTGGCCCACAAGGGGGCATGTTTCCATATCTAAGCCACGAGGGTTCTTGCGACAGGTTCCGATTTGTAAGAGGTTTGTAATAAAGCTTGGCCCAAATTGGCAATGTTTTTACCACACCATATATGTTCCATGATATGACACCATGCCACCTTTGATGACTTTCTGGTGAGTTTTTTATTTATGGGGATTTAAAACCCGAGATTCGAAATGTTTGAGGACGAGCCAGGACACCGGTACGATTGTATTTCATTCCCATTCCTGGCATGGGACCTAAACATGCACCCAAGGACAAATGTATAATTTTTCTAGCCATTTTGGTGAACTGGAGCATGTATTTGATGTTTATATTTGAATTATGGACATTAAATTCCTAGGAAACTGAATTAGTGTATAAAAAGGCCAAACGAACCCTGATTAAGTTGAAATATCAGCACGGATGTCATGTCGTTACATGTTGCCCGTGGAAGAAAGTAGAAGGCGAGAAGAGGCAGTGATTACATTTCGCCCACAAGGGGAACACGTTTCCCTATCGGAACCATGAGGCTTATTTGAGAGAAGCTCCGGCTTGTAAGAGGTTTGTAATAAAGCTTGGCCCAAATTGGACAATGTTTTTACCACGACATATATGTGCCATGATGTGACACCATGCCACCTATGTTAACTTTCTGGTGAGTTTAGGATTTACAGGGATTTAAAAACTGGGATTCCAAATGTTTGAGGATGAGCCAAGACGTGGGTATGGTTGCAATTCGTTCCCATTCCTGGCATGGGACCTAAACATGCACCCAAGGACACATGTATACATTTTCTAGCCATTTTGTGAATTGGAGCATGTATTTGAAGTTCAAATTTGAATTATGGACATTAAATTCCTAGGAAACTCAATTAGTGTATAAAAAGGCCAAACGAACCCTGAATAAGTTTAAATTTCAGCACGGATATCCTGTCGTTCCATGTTGCCCGTAGATGAAAATACAAGGCGAAAAGATGCACGAATTACGTTTCTCCCACAAGGGGGACACGTTTCCCTATCGGAACCACGAGGCTTCTTTGGGAGAATCTCCGGTTTGTGAGAGGCTTGTAATAAAACTTGCGACAAAATGGACGAAAAAATTCCTCGACATATATGTGCCATGTCTTGACACCATGCCAGGATTCACGATTTTCGGGTTAGTTTTGGATTTAAGGGGATTTAAAAACCAAGATTCTTCTCATGAAATGTTTTCAAATAGCACACGGTTCACTCATGAAAGCCGTGTGCCTACCAAACCGTGGCCAATGCCCCCTCCCCCTGCTGCATGCGTGATCTGAGTCCTGCGTTCTGATTGGCCAGAACCCAAACACCACTGATCGTGCATGTGCACCGTTGGATGCTCCCAGATCTAACGACAACCCTGAGGCCTTTCGACGGCACATGCAGTACATGGGTAAGCACTGTGCGCATGTGTCATGCTAGCTCATGCTTCCTTCTCTACTAGGTTTTCTAAACATGCTACCATTTCTCACTACTCCTCTCATCAGTTTCCTGCCTCTTCTCCCATCATTTTCCCGCCACCAGTGTCAGTGCTCATTGAAGGCTAGCGGCGACACAGCGGCCATGTAAATATCCCACACAGTTTCTAAAATCACAAATGTGTGTGATAGGAGGGAGCAGGGCCCATGCGGTGACCAGCATGGAACGCCTTAATGGCAAGGAGACTATTCTTACCAGCAAGGGCCGGCTTCCCATCCGCTAGCCTAGTCGAATAGAACGCATAAGTTAAGCGTGCTCGGGCTGGAGTAGTCCAAGGATGGGTGACCCGATGGGAAGTTGCATATCTCAAGCTTCATATAAATGCTATGACACGGTCATTATAGAGATATTATATCTCTATAGTGACCTATCAGGGCATTTATATAAACCTTGGGATCCTTGTTTTGCAAATTTGTAGACTATGCTTTTATGGGTTATTTTTTGCTCTAAATAATTAAAGAATGATTGACTTGACCTGTCATGGCGATTATATAAACCTACTACGTTTTTATGGGTTACTTTTTCCTCTAAAAAAATAAAGAATGACTGACTTCACCTGTCATGGCGATATATATAAACCTTTTTCATGTTGCATGCAGGGTATAGGGGGCAGGGTGTTCTTCTCGAGCATGTCTCCCTTGTGCAGCTTATAGACACGGCACATATCTCTGGGCTCCCGAGGTATATATACTATCCTTTACTGACAATTAGGGGGCCCATGCAATCTATCCCTTTGACCCAACAATGAGAAGTGTTTGACCATGATGGTTTCCTATTGATACTAGTAAGGTACACGTGCATTGCACGCATGACATTTGGTAACCAAATTATGAATAAATACCACGCTATAGCATGTAAGATTTGAGTCATATATGCATGCTGTATATGTTCATTTAATTCTTATAGTTCATCTCATCCAAAATCAATTAATTTTATAAAAAAATCTATTTTAAGATTCATGGAATTGTGCATGTAGAGCATAAAGTAAATACAAAAGTGACAATTCATTTAGAAAAAAAGTTTGGGCAATTAAGATATGGAAGATTCTAGAGAACAAAGGAGAAGTGCATGTGTGCTGAGGTTTGTGCATTATGCTTAAGTTCAACCATGGAGTCTTCTAGATTGTACATGTGGCAGAATCTGGTGGAATGTAGATGATATCCAACGGCCAGTAGTGCTCAGATTTGACATCTCTGTACCATCGGATTGGCTTCATCCAACGACCAACTTTCAAAGTTATTCGCACACTATATAGGGGTATATATATAGATGTGTCCCATGCTAGACCAAATAAAGTTTGAGCACATGCATGGGACGACCCCCCCTTACATAACTTCCGGAGGGGGAATGAAGGAGGAGGGAAGGAAGGGGGAGGCCGAATCCCTCCCCTTACTTTATCTCTTCTCACTACAAAAAATACACTTCCGTGATGATACGTGTTTGTCACAGTAGGTCGCGTTTTTTTTCATGCATGTACATCCATGACGATTTTATGACAGAATCAAGATAGTCATACCTGTGCTGTCATAGAAGTGTTCCATGACATTACCAAAATTATCATCACGGAAGTGTCCACTTCCATCATGATAAATCACGCGTCACAGAAGTGCTTTCGTCAAGGGTGACCGACATGTGGCATCCACCGTAACGGAACGCCGTTAAGCTATCGGGTTGGGTTTTGGATCCGATAACCCGTTAACAGCCCCGACCAATGGGGATTTTCCACGTGTAAAATCATCATTGGCTGGAGGAGACACGTGTCAGGTCCGCGTTGGCACAGGTGTCACTCATCCAATGGGCGAGACGCGCCTATGATATGTTGACACGTGGACCAACCCATCAAGTTTAAATGGGCCGACCCAACTGAAGGCCCACAAGATTTTGCGGACCATAATGGGCCGGCCCAGCTAAAGGCCCACGAGATTTTGCGGACCATAATGGGCTGGCCCAGCTAAAGGCCCACAAGATTTTTGTGTGCCATAATGGGCCGGCCCAGGTAAAGGCCCACAAGAATTTTGTGTGCCATAATGGGCTAGCCCAGGTAAAGGCCCACAAGATTCTTGTGGATCATAATGGGCTGGCCCAGCTAAAAGCCCACGAGATTGCACCGACATTAATGGGCTAGCCCAGCTATAGGCCCACAAGATTTTGAGGACCCTAGTAGGCCGGCCCATTAACTGGCTGCCATGTTTTGGGCCAAATGCCAGCCCATATTTGATCCGGTCCATTAATGGCCTGCCACGCTCCGGGCCTAATAGTGGCCCATATGAGATCCGACCCGTTAAAAGCCTACCACATTCTGGGCCAAATTACGGCACAGATCAGGTCCGACCCTTTAAGAGGCTATGGGCTCAATTATGGCCCATATCAGATTCGTCCCGTCAACGGGACACTATGCTTTTGGGCCCACTTGCTAAAGGCCCACTTAGTAATTCGGCCTCATATTAGTTTTGGCCTGTTAAGGGCCCGTTTAACATTTCGGCCCTATATTAATTTCGGCCTGTCAAAAGCTCGTCATATAGTTGGGCCTAACTACGGCCCGGTTTACATCCGGCCTGCTCGCAGCTGATATCTCATTGGGCCAAACAAGGACCGAGACAATTTGGGCCTATTAAAATCCCGTGATTTGATTCGCACATTCATGGGCCGGGGTTCATTTCGGGCTGCTGCCGGCCTGTGAGCTGTTCGGCATGTTTCAGGCCCAACCTACATCGTGATTGCATGACGGACCGATTATGTACCGTAATTTTACGGTTTGGCCGGTTTACTACGAAGACAGGATATATATACAGTAAAATAACTGCAGCATCGTGAATAAGAAGAAACCTAGACCATACAATAAAGAATTACGGCATATTACATCCACTGGGCATCAAAGTTCGCCACTATGATAATAAAGCACAAGCAGACAACAGATTACATACACTAGGCATCAAAGATCGCCACCAGTGCAAATAAACACGCTGACAAAATAATATACAAAACCGACATCACTTCAATAGAGTTCAAGAAAGGTTAGCCCTGCTGGGGAGCTACAGCGCAAGCAGCTGAGCAAGATGATGAGACTACGCTTGTTCAACACTTATATCTTCCTCACTCTGAAAGATAAACAAGCAGACAGATGACATGTTTTGCACATAAAATTATCAGTGCTAACAATTCATCACTTTTCTTACTGACGAATAAAGTGAGACAGTTTAAAATTGCATTAACACAATATGGTATTGTTCAGGTCAAGACATGGCAGGAAATGACATTGTGAAGGAGTTGGCAGCTTCACGGCACCACTGGATTACAGATCAAGAACTCATAAGTATCAATGGTTAGTGTGCTGTCAATTATACCATTTCAGATTGGAAAATAAAGAGATGGTTTAAATAATAGTAGAATGATATGACATTGTTCATAGTTAAGACATTGCAGAATATGACATTGTGATGTAGTGGGTAGGTTCACCAGACCACTGGATTATGGATGAAGAACAGAAGCATACATGCAGTGCAAAAGAAGATCACTTGCTCTGTATAGTTTAATTTACATGGTATGAAGAAGGAACTTGGTTGTACAACTGAAAACTTAAATTGAGAAAGGACAAACTTTTGTTTATGAACTACATAATAAACTTTAAACAAGCAATTTGATGCAAACACCAAAAATAAACAGCTGTTGCAGTCATGCCTAACCAAATATATACAACAAAGTTTGAAGGCTTGAGATGGACAAACTTGTATTATTGGTGAAGACAGGCTCTATAAAGGCCTTGTCCATGCTGATGGGGGGCAATTCAAGAAGTTTACGACCGAATCTTTTTCAAAAGCATTGCCTTTATTCTACATTTTGTTAAGTGTAAATATAGATGTGATAATATACGGAAAAATGGAGACTATTTAAGATAAGATGAAGAGTGATGCTACATAACCAAGTAGCTATAAATGTAAGTGCAGCAATACAGGCAAAAGGTACAGCCAAGAGCAATGCGCAGCTAAACTTCTTCGGTACCATCCTTATGGTAAGAGTAAATATAGATTTGATGTGTAGAAAATGGAGGGCAAAGGAAAATAAGCTGCAGAGTGATGGTACATGAACAACTACCTGTCATTATAAGTACACTGATAAAGGACTGCATGTACTTACAAGAACAATGCAGAGCTAAAAAAACATTGGCATTGGATATATTCTACACTAATGTAACCATTCATACAGATCAGATAATTTGGAGCGAACAATTGATAAGCAAGCTATCATGCATACTGCTGTCACATAATGAACCAGGTATGTATGCAAGTACAGTGATACATGACAATAGGTACTAACAAGAGCAAAGCAGCGGGCAGCATATTTGCGATATCCTGTCGTTCTTGTCAAACCAGAATTCTTCTTCGAGTAGATTTCCTGCAAAAAAGATCCGTAAGGCACATGCGGAAAAGTAGAAGTTCAAATTGTCATGTGATTTCATAGACAGTACCTCATCCTAGGAACAAGACAAGTGCATAACAAGGTTTTTCCATTCAATGTCTTCTAAATTTAGCACAGGAGACTTTACCAGAAATTCGTTTATAGACTTGCCATCAAAATATGATTTCCTCAGGTAACACCGATACTGCTGCAATGCTTCCTTGAAAAGCACAAGCAAGCTTTGCTTGTCATGACTATCCAGATTGACCCTCGCCTAGTTACAACAATGTAATGTAAATCATTGATGTGTCCAATCTGCAGAAAATAGGAAAATAATAACCATGAATAATAGCACTTACACATAAGTTGGACAGGAAGATGTGAAAATGGTGTTTGTCATCACAATAATCTTCCCATGATGGGAATATATGCATGTAGTCCCTAACAACATTGAAAGCATTGTCTTTAAACTGGAAATAAATGGAATGAGGTTCCAATCTGCAGGAATTGGCCGTCTCTGCAGTTGGGATAGGTCTTTGGCCGGTGGACTTGCTGTACTTTTTGCTGGAGTGGGATTTTTCTGTGGTATAGCTAGGGCTATGGCAAATGAAATCGGTATACCTTTTTCTGGAGTGCAGGTCCTGTGTGGTGGGGCTAGTGGTGTGGCCAGTGAAGTATGGGTACAGTCTACTGGAGTCGGTCCTACGTTTTGTGTCACTGGTTGTACAGCCAATATAAGTGGGGCACTGTCTGATTTCTCTGGCACCACCATGTTTTTCAAGGACTTTGCTGGTGCTCCTTCAGGTTCGGCAATCACCCTCTTCCTTTTTGATGTCTAATGCACAAGAAAAGCATTTGAGTGGAAAAACATGGTACGATGATAGATTAATATGTATTGATAATGGATGGGCATGGCATCTCGACATATATGATGAGTAAACTAAGCAGATGGCGGTGCAACAAAGTAGAAGAAATGCAAGACAACATATGCAAGATACCCGCAATAAATAAAACATTGCCAAATTAGAACAGGCACCTTGATGGGTGAACAGGACAGGCCATCTGCCTTTGACTCCTCGAGGTTAGAATAGTCATTAGGATCATATTCTGAACAAGAATCAACAGGTGGGGAGCGTATGAGTTTCATTGCATCCAGAATGGCACTCAATGCCTTAGTGCCAATTTTGTAAGTCATTGCAGTGTTTAGCTTCAAGAGTGGACTGCTGCTAGTGCGACACAAAGCAGCTACACAGATCATAATGTAGATATAACAGGAAAACCTTAAGCATCAAAGTAAAATCAGCAAAGTGGAACTTGCTGGAATATATGTGCTAGCATTGCCGGTACGGCTAGAAAGGCTTCGGATACGAGCTCTCTTCAAGTGAAGGTGCGGTACTGTTAATATCAGTGTAACTCTCAAAGGTGACACAGCTCCCCGCATTTCCTTGCTATTCTTATAGGATTCAAGTGGGCAGGCCACTACAAATCCTATTCTTATGTTTACAAGATCCTACGAATCAAAAAGGCTCAAAGTGTCCATCACAACCGACCGTATAGACCTCTACACTGCAAATGTCCCTGCTCATCTTCAGTACAAGGAACATACTGTACTACTATCATACTCCCTCCATTCCAAAATATAAGTCTTGGTAGAGATTTCCACTATGGATCACAAACAGATGTATCCAGATACATTTTAGAGTGTAGATTCACTCATTTTGCTCCATATGTAGTCAATGGTGGAATCTATAAAAAGACTTGTATTTAGGAACGGAGAGAGTACATATTAAAGAAGAACGGAAGAGGAACATGGTAAAGAAGAGCAAGCAGATTTTGGATAATAAAATGTTGGTTGTGCAGTGCCCACACATGATGAACCAGAGCGCATTAAGAATGCAACTCCCAGCTGTCTCTCGACCATTTTAGGCAGTTGGATGAAGATCCTACGTCTCCTAACCCTTCTTCCTCGTCTCTGATTCTTCCCATACAGAACACCGCACGGGCCGCCGGCCGGACCACCGGCCCCCACCGCCTGTGTTCCTCCGCCACCCCCACCCCCGCCCCAACCCCCACCCGCATCGAGTTTTCTTCGTTCGGCGAGGCCCCACAACCACCTGAGCCCCTTCGATCGCACCGGCGAACTCCGACGAGCTCTGAAAAATCGACTGACCCAATTTTGAAATTTAGTCTACTGTGATTTAACTAGTGTGGAATATAAAAGGGGAAAACCATAAGCATTGGGAGTATAGTGTTGAGCGTGCCATGGCGGATCTGAAGGTGTAAACCGGACAAAGGCAACTTCGCAACCAAGACAAGAAATCAGAGTAAAGAAGTGGCGATCTATTTTCTTGCTGCAATAAATAAGTTGAGCAGATACGAAAGAGTACCGCCTCTGGTGCGGCGCCATGTACGCATCTGCTGAGAATTTGATGGTGTTACGGTAGTGATGGCTGTCGGTGGCGTGGAAGCAGATCTAGGAGGGTAGATGGTGGAGGCGGGCCGTGGTGGACGGGACGGTCGTAGGAGCGGCACCGGCAAGGTGGACGACGGCGGGGATGAAGCGAGAGGACGGGATGCAAGGATCCCGGTCCGAAGCCGTGGATGAGAGAGGTCGATCTCTTGTAATGGACAGCGGCGTCGGGGTATCAGCTCCGACATGGTAGAGGAGGACGGCGGTGGATGGGGTGGCGGACGGCGGCGGACGGAGGAGGGTGGGGTGGAGAGGGTGTTTTGGCGCCGATGGAGTATGAATGGGGAAAAGGGAGGTAGAGAGGAAGGGGGGGGGGACCATGTATTCAGGGCGCGCTTGTCTCAAATGTGAGGAAATTTACAAACTTAGCCCCCGTTTCAAATTTCTACTACATCATAGCAACATTAGTCAGTTGGGGATAGGACGGTAATCTCGCATACACCAAATATTTGCCGACGAGAGTTTGTTTTTGGCGCCCACCGTGTATGAATATGAATCGGGGAGGGAGTCGATTTCGGCCGAGGACACACTATGTTTTGGCGCCCACCGTGTATGAATCCGGGTGAGAGGCGGTTACGTCACGTTTGGGTGAAATTACAAACCTACCCCTATCGAAACCTATAGAAATCCAGCAGATAGGCTTTGCGTGGCAGGGATAGGCAGTAGTGATTTCCATCTCGCAGATTTTGGTTTCGGGCGGTTACTGCGACTTTCCCCGCTTCGTTCTAATTTTGCAGAGTGCACGTTTACCGTGCCAACTCAATTCGAATCCCGTTTGTATTCTATTTTTTTCCGGGCGGGATCCATTTTCAATTGGAATTACATTCTATATACATCATTTTTTATATATACTTTCAAAAGCACAACACCATTTATACATAAATATGGTTTACAAATGGCATGATCTCAGATTCATAAGGTTGTATCCATCAATAGGGATTTTCAAATATTTGAAACCACTTTATGTTGAAATCCAATATATGCATTCCTCGCTAACTGTCTCCAATTAATGTGTGTTTCATGCGGGTTTTTTGTTTACTTCTCAAACATGTATAATGTGTTTCACACACGCAACATATAGTGTAATCCCGTTTAGACATTAATTGCATATAAACCATGCATTGTTTGTAATTGAAGAATCTATGCATCACCAATATTGATAAACTATATAACATTACACGTATGCCCAAATTCAAATAAATATGCATGTTTGGTACACCAATTTGCATTATGATATTATTGATGTCGTGATCTCCAGTTTAAATATTTGAATCCCCTTTAATCCAGATATTCGTCTCATATAGCTATCACTCATGCTTATATAGGACTATCTCTATGGACCTATACGCGTTCATCGTCTCTCAGGTATCTCTCGTGCTACCTGTATGTCGACAATGATCTTTTATCTTCGTAACACACTGACGGTACTCTCTCCCTTGACCTTCATCACTCTATCTCTCTCTAAGTATATCTCACTCCCTGCTATGTGTCTCTAACTATGATTCTCCATGTGGAATCTCTTTCTCTCACACAAACACAAAACTTTGTCTCCCGAGGTCTCATTTCTCTCTACTATTCCCATGTGTGCCACTCGCACACCCCTCATACAGAGATGTCTTTCGCTCCTTAGATATGAGAACGTATGACTCTTCCTCTTCAGTATCTCTTTCTCACACACAAACACAAACTCTGTCTCCCAGGGTCTCATATTTCTCCATTATTCTCCTGTATGTCGCTCACACACACCCTCTGTCCCTAGAGATATCTTGCGTTCCCTCGTATGTCTCTCTAGCTATCACTCTCGTTGTGAAATATCTTTCTCTCTTGCAGACACAAAACTCCGTCTCTCTGGATCTCATTTCTCTCTGATATCTGTTTGTATGTGACTCACATGCACCCTCTCTCTATCTCTCTCACACCCACACACATAACCCAGCCTTCTGATCCACTCGACTCCTATATCTAACGCACACTAGCTAGCATCTTTATCTTTCTATTTATCTGTTTCTCCATCAACCTCTTTCTCGCCCTCACTCTTGATTCCTATCATACACTACATATGTTTCTCTCTACATGCAGTCAAGTGCCCCCTCACACACATATATAACTTCACCCTTTGAACCACCCGACGGTCATCTCCAACACCCAAACTAGCGGATGTCCCTCTAGCTAGCATCTCCATCTCTGTATCTATCTGTAGTTTCTCCGTCAACATTTCTTTCTCACACGGAGTCTTGCTTCCTATCACCCACACTATATATGTCTCTCCATACATATGCATTTATAGGTTGGTCTCTTTTGCACAATCGTTGTGCCTCACTCCCTCTGCTCACCATAGATGCATGCTCCAGCCCATGACACTATCTCTTAAAGACAAAAACACATGCTCAATTGTCGGGCCTTCTTCCCTGCATTCTCACATGCATGCATATTGTCATACCGATCCGTATCTCCCATGTTGTTGATCTTATGACTTATGTCTTCTTTCTTTTATCTCGATCATGCGTGCGCGCACACACACACATCATACATATGCATGTATACCTCTCACACATGCACGTTCAAGGTCTCTATGTCTCCATACGTTGTTAATTACCCTCAATCCTAACGCCACATCGAATCGTTCTCCTCTTTTTTGCACATAACTTCCGCCTGGATGGGTAAAACACACACTCACACTTAACAATCTCCTTCTAGCTACGCCCCCCCGCCTCTCACTCTTCCCCTATATCCCCGAAACCAATAAGACCATCCCTTTGTTTAATTCCCGCCTACATGCACCATAGATATATAGTAGTCTTCCTCGGTGTCTCTCGAACAAACACGTTCTCTCGATGTCGACTCCTCTCACGCGCACACACCTTCTCTTCCCTCTCTACGGGCATTTTCTCTCTCGCACCGCATCGTTGGTGGCCTATGCCATACACATCACCTCTCTATGATGAAGCCATGCACACTTAAATTACATCCGCCACAGAGGACCCCGCGACACACACACACACACGCACAAACACACACACATGCACCCCCCCCACACACACTAAGACTCCATCTCTCTCCCACACACACACATACACACACACACGCACACGCACCCCCCACACACACTAATACTCCATCTCTCTCACACACACACACAAACTAAGACTCCATCTCTCTCTCTCACACACACACACAAACTAAGACTCCATCTCTCTCTCCTCTCTCTCTCTCTCACACACACACACACTAAGACTCCATCTCACACACACCCTTCATCCAACCTTACACGTATGATAAACAATCACCTTTATTTACTTGCATAACATGGACAAATTCCACTTTACTTTAGTAGTCAACAAACTTATCATCTGTACCCTTATAAAAAACGAGTTGGCGGTGATGGTGTGCTTGCCATCTTGTAATACAGAACGTATGATCTATATCTGAGGATAGAAAGCAAACTATGATAATTTTACAAAAGATACCCGCACCTCTCTCCACATCATTATCTTCCGCAACCTCATTGCTCAGCAATTAAAAAGGAATAAGTCTCTGGAACAATCTAGCATGCATGGTGGCCGCTGCCGCCTGCCGGCGCCGTCCATCCCCATGCCTCTGCCCATTCTGACCACCAGTCACCACCATGCTCCACTCCTCCTCACCTTATCTCTCATCTTTCATTTTTTTCGATGACATTCTCGAGATACCAGTTTTTCGATAAAATTATCGAGATATCATTAGTTTTTACACATGGGATTACTCCTGCATGGGTCAATCACAACAGGTGTTTTGTAAAAAAAATGCATATTGATGTTCCCTACAATGCACGAGGATCTTGCTTGTAATTATATAACGCAAATCATGAGCAGGAAGTGACATTTTTTGACACAACCACGTTAACATGGCCACGTAAATCACTAGCTAAAGTAAATACCATTATACTTATATCCCGATGCAAAAGGTTGAATACATGTCCGAAGAGTAGAGTCGCACACACGCACTCTGTCTCTCAGAATCTCTCTCTCTCACACACACACCAGTTACGTGACGCCCACTTAAGCAGACACGTATGTTACAATTTGTGCACCCGTGGGTACACGTGATGCTGTGCATTTATTTAAGCCGGAAGGCGAACCCAAACAGTAGGTGCATTCATTTCCCTCCCGCCGCCTCTTCTCTGGTCACCGTCGCCCGGTAGCCATGGGCCGGCCGAAGGTAACAACATACGCCATACTCCCGCCGGAGCGGCGCTTTAATATGGAAATTTTAGTGGTCATGCATGCATATTTTTGTGCTAGCACTCCTATATAATGGTTGACCGGTCGGTTCCCGAAGACGTGCGCGGGCGGTGGAAGATGAAGGAGAAGGGAAGCAGGCTGGGGAGTAACGTTTTTTACCACAATTTCTTAGGAAACTGAGTGCAATAATTGAGTAGTTTTGCAAACTACCAGTACTACACCTAAAACGGTTCAAAACCTATACTCCCTTGCCAGCGCGCGCTTCCTGCGTGAAACGGTCAGCGTCGCCCTAGAGCGTCAGTGACGCATTAATGCTCGGCCAGAGCGGAGGCGACCTCTCACTGACGCCGGCTTTGAAGTGGCGCGACGGCCGAGAGAGCGCCGCTTCCCAGTGCACGCGACTGCTCCGCGTTGAGACTAGCCATAGGCCCTGTTTGGATCCATGGGTTAGAGTTAGTTTGAGCTAGTTGTGGCTCAAATAGCCCTAAAGTATCCAAGCATGAGGGTTTAAATTGGAGCAAGTTGCACCGAACCCACCAAAAAAAACTATCCCACCCAAGAGGTTCTAACTGGAGATAGTTCTCATTGGGACCACTGAAAAATCACTTTTCTCTCTCCATGATGTGCATTTATTGTCAATCTAACCCTGTCACCCAAACACCTCTTTGGCTACAGTTAGTTCAGGGTTAGTCATGAGTTAGTCTACCCTCTAGCTAAGTTAGAGTATCAAACATGAGCAGTATAGGACATGCAAGTTTCTCAAAGCATACAGGCAAATTCGTACGTGAACGGATTTTTTTCTTTTTGAAAACGGAACGTGAAAGGAATTTTTGTTAGAATTCTCTTGGCATGTCCCTAATATGTGATAGTTAACCGACCTCAATAGATGGCAGAAACGCCAACCCCACCGCACTTTGATAGAGACGAGGAGGGAGAAGCGATACAGGCTGCTGGATTACTAGAGATAGGTGTCGCACGGAAGCCAAGAAATATGGTGATAGCGTGGGTTAGCCATGTACTAGTATGATGTAACTACACTGGGCTGCCGTGTTTCGTACTCTTCCAGTCCACTATGGAGATGATTGTTTAATTTTATATCGCTGAATAATATTAAATATTATGAGTGCAGACGCTCCACCACGAGGTTCCTTGCTCCTTCTCAGTCATCCGAAATCTATGTTCTTCCACTCTATTTTTTTATGTGAGCTTTGTTCATCCTTTTGCCAACACGCAAGACATCTAGCATCAAGATGCACGTGTTATGCAAGGATCGTTCCATCTATATGAAGAACACGTGGGACTGGAACTACGAGACGGACATGTACCCAGGAGTGGACATACGAACCTGAGTAATGTAGCGCAGTAAGTGAAGTAGAAAGGCACAAATGGTATGAACATGTGTGGCATATTGGGTGTGTTTGGTTGCGTTCTCGTCTCAGCATAGTTGTTCCCTCTTCATGCATGCTCAACTCAACACCCCTCTTAATGCATGCTCTCTTCATGCATGCTTCTAGTGTATTTGTGCTAAACTAGTGTAGACTCATGCACCCTCCATACACTCTACCAAACACCCAAAAGTAGGTCGAGAAGGGAACTCTTGGGCGGCATTTGTCTCTTACTACATACTACCACTAAATGTTGTACGTGCAATGCAGGTGATGTTATGGAGTACGTGCCTAAGTACTCTACTACTACTATATTAGTTGGAGGCACATATTAACTTTTATATTTGTTTACGTGTATGCCCCGAGACCTTCCAACTAGACGTGTCTTTCTCTCCAGGTCGCACTTTGTATCGTTCATACCACTAAGTACTACTACGTGTGGTCTCCGACACAGAAGTGGAAGAAGTGGAGACGCTCTACCACGCTGTTTTTATGCTGGGCTCTACCACGTTGTTCATGTCCCACTCCTCTCGCTGACGTGTGGGACATCCAGCACGTGCCATGTTTGGCACCCTTCATCATAAGAGTTGAAACTCTAGCATTCATCAGAAATAAAAAATAATTATAAATCGGTAGTAATACTATTTTTTTGTGAACCAATCAGCAGTGATACTATACCACGCGGTTTCCTTGCTCCTCGGTATTGGAAAGAATACTTCCGTTCGCCAACATGTGGGACGTCGACCATCCTAGTCCACTTGCCATGCACGCAGAACTCCAAGGGAGAGTCACCCAGGTCGTCGTGCCACAGTAACAATGACTAATGAGCTGTCAAATCACAGGCCCACTTCCCACTTTGAAGTTGCTCGGACGAAGGAACCATCATGACTTCGTTGAATTCCGCTTCTTGAAGAAAACTACTGTACCAGTAGTACTGCTAGCTACAGTAGTTACTCCAACAGAGGCCTCCTTTCGTTCATAAATAGGAATATGAAAATCATAGGAAGTGAGATGACATGCATCTCAATTCCTATAGAGAAAGAGATGCCATTTGATGCTTAGGATAGGAATTTTTCCATTTAGTCTAGGCTAATGTACTGGTAATTTACTCTAAAAACTACAGTAGTAAATAGTAGTATTGGTACATGCTCGTACTCAGACACGGACACACACACACACACTAACTACTAGTACTACTACTTCTCACATGCTGGCCAGACGCCGTCGTTCTCCTTCCCGGCTTTGTCGGTGACACCCCACCGTGCTTGGATCTCCGCCGACCTCTCCGCAGCAGCGCGTGCGTCCTTTTCTTTCTTGCGGCGGCAGGCCTCTCTTTTCTTGAGTGCTTTCTGACTTTTCCACTCCCTCTGTGTGGCTTTGGCTGCCTCTTTCTCTACCGCCCATTCGGCCTTGGCATCTTCAAATTCCTCCCACATAGTTGTGAGGTCGCGAGCGGTGATGAACTCGGCACGGCGGGATGCCATCGCTTCCCTACCATTTTGTGTGTGGTCGTGGGCGGCGAGGAACTCGGTGCGGTGGGATGCCATCGCTGCCTTACCAGTTAGTGTGCGGCGCGGTGGCATGAACGATGCTTGGTGAGAGCTCTGGGGTGGAGTGGCCGGACAATCGTATAGTGCATTGGTTTGTCAAGAGCTCAAGGACAGAAGACGAAGGAAATTTGGATTCCCCTTCAATCCTGGTCATTTATTACCGAGTAAAATGCATTTGCGGTCATTGAACTTGTCTTGATAGCTCACTTTGATCATTGTATACGAGATATGGTGATTATACGGTCACTGGCTCAGTGTATAGCTCCATATTTGTCTGGTTGACCAGTCAAACAGTCCACATGCGCCTCATCAGCTCGTGTTCTTTATCTATCTGCGCGGGCCTACCTGTCAATGGAGAAAGAAATACTATAAAAACCAAAATTATGCGTATGTGGGGAATCAAACCACGGACTCGTCGCTGCAACGGACCCTCGTCAGCCAAATGAAAATGAAATACTTCGTGTCAGACACTCACGGTCACGCTGTCAAAGCATGCTAATGCATGCACGTTGCCCTCTAAATCAAAGTCCTGCTCATGGCGCGACGCAAACGGTGAGCCCATCACTTGCGCGCCCCGGTGGTGCCTGACATTACTGTTTAGACTTTTGATGGAGGCCTATGCGAACGCCGAGCATGTATTCACCTAGCTCAACACCAACGGTCATACTTGGACCGCCTTGCTCATGTATATCGTCTATCACAACGACAATCTATAAAATAGCCTAAGCTAGAGAGGGTACTATGGTAGTATGGTATGGAGTATGTACTATCATGAGCGACCGATCTTAGTGCCACTGCACACCAAAACCCCTTGCATCGCTAGCGCGCGCTTCCCGCCTGAAACGGTCACCGTCTCTCCAGAATGTCAATGCCGCATTCACTGGACTTAACTGCAGGTGCAATTGGTGTGTCACTGACATGCGGGCCAGATGCCCGTTGGGCCCACATGTCAGTAACCCAAACGCATCTGCAGTTAATTCACTAAAGCAGCGTCCGCATTCACGCCCGATGAACCTACTCCGACGCTAGTTGTCCATCCATCTGCCGCGGCTCATTGCCATTCGCCCGCTATATTAACTTGAGCCCCAGCTCCCAGCCATAGCCAAAGACCCACACTTATTCTCCTCCAGTCCCTTCCTTCTGTCGGCATCACTTCAACCATGGCCTCCTGGCGCTCCGAAGCTGTCTTGGACGTACTGTCGCAGGAGCAGACGAGGGACATCGGCGGGTCCGCTCCGGGCGCGCTCCAAAGCTCTCTTCGACGTACTATCGCAGGAGCAAATGAAGGAGATCACCGCCACCCCCCGGCTGCCCTCCGCCGCCACGACCACGAAGCCGGCGCGCGTGCGCGGGCGCAACCGGCAGCGAGGAAGAGTAGTACACGGTAGGTCGCCGCCGCTCTGGTCCCGGGAAGGCCACCGCTACTCCAATCAGTCGACGCCAAGCTTGGTGGGGTAAACATCGGCGGCCGATTAGCCGCTTGACGGTGACGTGGAGGCGGAAATCTTCATAACCTTGTGCTCTGGAGGAGGAGGTTATCGAGGCGGATGAGGAGGAGGCAAAGGCAATGGCCGGCTTTCTCGGGTTCATGGCCGGACATGGTGGTCGGGCGCCGGCGATCGTTTCAATTAGGTTTACAGTAGGTTTTAGTACGGTTTGTGCAAAATATGTAATGAATTTTGTCCAGTTTGTAGGAAAAGTTTTCTAAATGTAATGAATTTCATCCGGTTAATTTGAAATTTGCTTTGTTTGCATGAATTTTGTCCGGTTAGTTCATATAGTTGTCGAAAGGTATGCGGGCAGCATCGGATGGCATCCATCAGTGTCCTCGGACAAATGCCGGTGTAAATTTGTGGGCTAGCGCTGGAGATGCCCTAACTATCATGCTATAATTGCTAACAATCCTCCATTATTTGGCAGGGAACAGTTATCCCTCGATCAAAATCAGATCCGCGGTGTTTCGCACTCCTCCCGCGAAAGAGTGTAAACTCTTGCTTACATAAAAATGGAGCAAGTGGACGACACTGTGGCACATCATATCACTCGAACTAGCTCGCCTAACGAGCGGGAAAGCACCATCCTCGTCATTTTGTTCTGGATTTCTATCGACCGATCGCGCGAAAATGTTACACTTCGCAAGTTCTAAAGGAAAAGGCGGCACACTTACGACTCGTACGCGTCGCAACCCCGACAGTCTGGCTCGCACGTTGCTCACCAGAGGGGACATGCGTTGTCTTGCAATTTCACTGACATGTGGGACCGTAATTGAATAAACCGTCGATAGCCAAAATCTAATCACTCACCGGGCGTCGGCTGAGAAGAGAGAAACGAGGGAGGGAGAAGAGATCGCCCACCCGCCGCGCATGGACTCCAAGAAATATGTGGTGATAATGTAAGGTGGGCCATGCTAGAGTCCGGACCGCTTTCGGAGCCCGCTCTCACTGCCCTGGCCCCTCAAGACGCCAGCTGCCCGCCGCATGCATGCATAGCAAGTAGTACTCCTTATGTGGAGGAGAGAGAGACATTGACAAAGTCAAGGAGTGGGCTCTGCAAGAGCCCGTCTCTACACGTGCTCCTAGGTATAAAAAAATAATTCTAAAAAAGGAATAAAAACAATTGTGTCTTTAAAAAAGAAAGGTAAAAAACATTTGAGAGGAAATAGATAGAGAAAGTGAGAAAAAGTTGTAACCTGGGCATTACATGAGGAAGGAGGGAGTGGTGCACATGCCAAGTTCACTGGGCTGCCGTGTTTCACACTCCTCCGTCGTAACAGTGGAGACAATAGCTTTCATAAAAAATAAACAATGAATACTTGTTGCTCATCCTCTATATCGGATAGAATACTTTCATCCACCGACATGTGGGATGTCGATCATCCTGGTCCACCCGCCAAGCACAAAATTATCCTGGTCTACCCAAGTCATATCGCAGGCCCAACCTTTCCCACTGTAAGTTGTTCAGATGAAGGAACCATCATGACTTCGTTGAATTCCGCTTCTTCAAGAAAACTTACTGTACCCGCAATACTGCTACCACACACGAAGACTAGACGGCACTGTACCACATCATATCACTGAAACCCACTAGGCCAAACTAGCCCAGCTAGGTCATCTATTTTGGAACGGAGGGAGTACATCTCTGCACTGCTATGATTTTGTGTTGCACGTTCTCTGTACTTTTGCTACGATTTTCCTACCCTATGAACCAAATGAGGCCTGAATGTATGTCGACTATTGTCTAATCGATCGCTAAGCCTACAATTTTAGGAGGGCTATTGGTCGATCGACGAGGGATAAGTATAAGCATACCACGAGCTCATCAGCCCCAACATTTCTCTTCGGTGAGTGTTTTGCAAGTACTATAGCTCGCACAATAGCTAGCCTACTAACACCAAGAATCATCAAACAAGCCCTGCTGATATGATAAACAGTTCAAACTTACATCTAAGCATGCCATATATTACATCAAAAGCTGGTGAGGATACATCCGTTTCCATAACTCGGAGAGGGTTCACATGATTCATCACATGATTCACTATCAAACAAAAGTAGCAAGATCCGCCCACACAAGACAGTGCACTAGCCCTAAGATGGTTTGATAACACACATCATTCTGGTAATTAAACACAGGGCAATGCAAACTACCCTAAGGATTAGCGCGACCAACTATTTCTTGTCATCGATCTCTCGGGCAATGACCACAGCACGGACAGCGGCATGGGAATCGATTTCTGGGGCAATGTCCACAGGACTGACCGCGACATAGGAATTGATCTCTGGGGTGATGTCCATAGGATGGACAACGGCATCGGAATCGATCTCCGGGGCGATGCCAACAGGACGGGCCATGACATCGGAATCATCAAGGACGTCCACCGGCACCTGCACAACCCTAACATATTAGCAAGCACATTGCAAATAATCAAAAACCACAACTATGGTAATAAGCCATTATTTTTTACCTTGTGCAGCTCACCGGGGGATCTCATCCCTCCGGGGGCCATCTCCTCGTCCTCGATGGGGGCCATCACCTTGCCAGGGGAATACTGCTTCTCAACGGTGACTATCTCCTCAAACTCGGTCTTGAGCCTCACATAGGTGGCAATAAGAGTTCCTGGGGTTGGCACGGTGGGGCCCTTGCTATTCCTCCAACTTCCTTTGAGGAGTTCGTTCGCCAACGTCCTCAACTCTTTGGCCAGTGCTTGTTTCATGGAGTTCTTCGTCTCCATGGGTTGGCCTGCCAACATGGTCAACTCGTTGGTCGGTGCTCGCTTCCTGGAGATCACTGCCTCCAGTGGGTTGTCCGCCGGCAACTCTTTATCTAGTGCTCCAGGATCCATCAATGAACTGTCAAACAAAAAGCAATCGAAAGGAAACCACAATTGCAATGAAAACGGGAAAATAATAGGATGTGAGAATCGGTCGGTGCTTTGCAAAAAGAAGATTCTTGGAATGAAAATATAGCAGCATAACTCATTCGCCCACCTTTCCTTCGTCGGTACAGAAGAAAAATGGTAGAAGTGAGTATCTTGGAGTGAGGTTTTCTTCAAGAAAGGGAAGAAAGGGCTTGAACGAGTGTTCCAATGAAATGATGGTTGCTTCGTCCAGTCTAACTTGGAGGCCACCTTACCACTGCCGGTAAAGGTGTGGGTTTTGTGATATGACGGGTCATGACGGCCACACCAGGGTGACAGGTGAGTCTCGACTGTAGCTCCTCGCTGTGATTTGGTGGATGGCACGTGGGCCCGGATGCTTTGAAATGTCCCGCATGTAGATAGAGTGGCTAGTCATATAGGAGTGCTCAATATTGTGCACCGCGACCAAGGCGGAGAGGAAAACGAGAGAACTACATAATTAATGCATGAGTTTAATTAGGGTAGTTTTGTAAAGTACGAGAAACATTCCTCCAATCGCAAAATGCCTTGGTTCATGAGATTTGAGATTTGAGCCCTATAAACCAGAAGGGAGGGAGTACTGCACACGGTGTAGTCTAGTCACTTGTTGAAATCTCTAGAAAGGCAAATACTGCTTTCCGGTTTACAGGGATATACTACTCCCTTCGTCTAGGTGTGTAAGTCATCTTACGAAACCAAATAGTCCCAAAACACTTAGGCGCGGTGCATTAACTTCTACCTTGTTTGTTGTTTCTTGACATATCAACCAATAAGAGATGAGAGGTGTGCATGCTTTTAATGACTTGCAATGGCTAGTTCATTGCATGCAATGCTATTAATTAGCAAATAAACATTGGTGACCCCAGGAGGAAACGGTGCTAAGCGTGTGGACCTATGAAGAATGAGTATCAACCAATGGATAATGGAGTTTAATTGTTAAACAATAGCAATTTTGTCGCATGCAAGAGCCTGGCTAGTACTCCAAGGAACTGCACCACGCGAGCGCTCGCAACTGCCACGTTCGGGTTGCGCTTGGCTCTTCGCCTCTTCGAGAAGATGAACAATGATGTTACTCCTACTTCTACAGTATCGAGTCCACTTCTGCATGTCCGTCCACCTCGTGTGGGAGGGATAGCGTGTAGCGAAAGCTTCTACTTACTGCTCCTGCCTTTGCGTCTATGACAGGTGGGCCCAACAGTTGGTTGGCCCTCCTGTCATGCAGCCAAAGGCAGGTGTAGTTAAGGCACCGAAGCTCAGTCCGTGAGGGAGAGGGCGTTGTAGTAATCAAATTTCTAGGTCTTGTACGAGTTGATGCGACACATCAAAGCACTGCACTCGATATAAGTCTTTTTACACATTTCTAATGGGCTACTTCGTATGTAGGAGTAGACATATTCTACTTCGTATGTAGTCACTTGTTGCAATCTCTAAAAAGACTTATATTTGGAAACGGATGGAGTACAACGCATGCATGCATGCCATGACTTTCCTTTTGATACTTGCATGTGTTGATTTGATGCACCTTGCCAAATTTTGACTATAAATTTAACTAACCAAATTTTCATGCATGTCACAAAAAATTACGGGGCTGTTTGGATTGTGACTATGTTTGTCTTATGTTGCCACATTATTTTCTCACACTTGCCACACTTGCCTAACCCGAGTTTCTCAAATTGTTAGACACACTTTGGCTTGCCTAAGGGAATCTAGCCACAGTTTTTGTGTCTATGACATGTGGGGTTCACTGCTAATAAAAAAATCTTATCTTAGGTGTGGCTAATAAAAAGACTTATATTTAGGAACAGAGGGAGTAGAAAATATAGATAATAATGCATGTTGGGGCAACCCACATTTCCGCTAATCTTAGTCGTGGGCTTGTTCACAATTTTTACGAGGGGGTGGTTGTTCATTTAATGGAGGGACTTGTAGTACCAGACTTGAACGATACAAAGTGCAACCTGGCACACTGTAACACCACTTGGAACAAGCGGGTAGCTATCTCAAAAAACAATCAACAACAAAAAAACCCGCTACCTGGCATGTAGTAGTACACAATTTTAAACGATTGTTTTGATGGAGTGAAAAAGGAAAACTACCCCACTATGTATATATAGGCCGGAGCCTCCGCGCTTGCTTGCTAGGGTTGCTCTATTCACACACTCTCATCCTCTCTAGATCTAAACAAGATAGGGGTAGTAACACTGTCTTTCTCCCTTCAAAAAACACTGGCTTTCTATCCTCACCGCTGGTTACAGATCCAGATGTATCCCCCTCCACCGGTGAAGGGGAGGAGGGGCTGCGTTTAGGCCATCGTCGACAGCGAGGGAGGAGACCCACTGCCGGCCGCACCATTATCTCTGGCCAAGCACCGGCGTGGTAGGTCCTCCGATCCTTTCGTCATTGACTATGGGCAGATCCGGCCTCCCGCCGCTCACCTATCCACATCCCGACGACCTTTAGGCATATCTTCGTTCGAAACCGCCTTAGCTCTACTTCCCCAGGTCGCTACGTCGTTGCATGTGCATCATTTTCTACCTCTCAGCCCCTCTCGATCGGATGGTCCAACATCACATATTTTTTTCTTCTATTGTTAGAGGTAAAGCTACTTCATGGAGTCGAATCTTGTACTCCCTCCTTCCGAAAATACTTGTCATTGAAATGGATGTATCTAGATGTATTTTAGTTCTAGACACATCCATTTTGATGGAAAGTAATTTCGGACGGAGGGAGTACTTGGTTCAAACAAGAAATAAAGTGGGGTGGGGGAATTTAGTATGTACATCAGACTTGGTACAAACAGGAAGGAAAGGGTGTGAAAGTAGTACAGACTGGTCATCCAACCGGTCTCTTGGTCGAAAAGGGAAATATATGGGTAACGCTGTACAGAGTGGTATGACCAGGACTAGATTTGTTATCCACACATATGAGTAGGTGGCTAGAGTGAAAAAAAATGGGACCAACCCAGATATGTTTCTTGGATGTTTGTTTCTCGGGGCAAGAAACTATGAATCACCACTTTATGCCCTTGTTTACGTACATGGTGCTGGACTGCTGGTGCACCCACTGTTCTTAATCTAATGTCCCTGGTAAAAATGAAGCCATGCCACGGTTATAAGCCATGAAAAGTTTAGCCAAATGTTTTTTCCTATAATTGTTTGAGACTCTGACTATTTCCTCTGTGCCTTTTTGTGCAAACAGGGATATCCAATTCACATGGTTGCTGTTGTGACCTTTTGGTGCACTGCACAAAACTCTTCTTAAAAGAAGTGACTTTTGTGCTGTTTAACTGGAATGTCAGAATGGAACAGTTGGTTCATTTTGGTGGAACTGCACAAAGGGAGATCTGTGTTCCAATCCTCATCATCCATACTTGCGCCATAACCTTCCTTTAGGTAAGAGTGATATTTAATGCATGTGTTCATCTCTATTTTTCGACTGCCATGAGAAAATAATATTGTTTTTTACTAGTACACTTGTACTCCCTCACTGACAAAACCAATTCTGAATTAGAAGGCCAATCATGTACTTGGTTTCACCAACTGGTGAGGAGAAAGAGAAACAGAGCAGAAAGAGGAAGAAGAAGAAGAATAAACAGTGCCAAGGCAATCTTGCTAAAGCCAGAGGCCTCAGTCGAGGACATTCAAGGGCTCTAGTAACGACTACCTTACATGTGAGACGATCCTCCAGGGAGCCCTTCCACTTCTGCTGTCTCACTTAATTAATTAGGAGTACTTAAGTACCACTAATTTATTACTGCCTAATTTTCCTGTTGTAGTTAAACAAATCTTTAGTAGGACCCTATGCTGAATCATGTATGTGTGTATGTTTGTCTATGGAGGTGAATCATGTGGTGGAGCAGGGAGGGAATATTATTAGTGTCATGACATAATAGTGCTATTGTTTTGCATGCCAATTTATTGCCATTGGTTCAATGAGGCAATGTTTTGCGTATTGGCCATCATGAATTTGATGCTACTGTTTGAGTAATATGCTAATGTCTTCCTATCCTTTCTCACTAAGTTAATGAAGGTTTCACCTTGTTCCTACTTGTGCAAACAGGGATCATGTTGTGCCAATCATACATTTTAGTTGAACTACACAAGACAATACAATGAACTATATCCCAGCCAGTGCTTTAATTCTGCTAGAAGTTCTTGATAATCTTTCGATATAATCTCAGCACTGGTAAACAAGGGTGATTTCAACCATACATTTGAAGTGCACAAAATATATACTATTGTGTGATTCCAGTGAGTGCTTTATCATCTCTTATGGGACTACATGAATAAGCTTTTTTCTCAGGTTGGTACGGGCCTAAGGAATTCATCCATATTTGTTTGTTGTCTTCTCTATTTGTATCGTGCTACTGTCATGAGAAACTCCTTTATCTTTGCACATTAAAGTTTTGCAACCTATGATAAATGGCAATGCTTTGAGTGTTGAGTTGAGCTAATTGGCACTGATTAAATGTAGCGACCCGACCCGAATGGATCAAGTCTCTGTGCTTTCGTGTCATCCCTGGATCGGTATGCTGGCACACACAGTACTCGAAGGATTTATAACAGAGGTAAATCACATGTATAAAGTAACGTAAAAACTATTACCTCAATCCAAAATATAGCGGAAGCAACAAGGTTGTGGATTCCCATCAACACCAACGGCAAAGTTGAGTATAGGAAATCGTAACCCTAACGTACCACTTACTCGTCGTCTGAAAAGTCTGCAACATTAACGTTGCAGCCCGAAAACGGGTCAGCACATGGAATATGCTGGCAATGTAACACATAGAGAGTAATGAAACAATAAGCCTATACTACATGCATTATGGCTGGTGGTAAGGCTCTATGGTTACAGTTTTGCGAAAAGCCAATTTTTCCCTACTTCAAAGGAATAAAATTTATTTAACTATCATGGTGGTTGTTAAACATTGAGAATGGTTGACAGCATCCTCAATCCCAATTAAAAGTACTCATTAAACCCAAACAAATTATAATAAGTAACGTGTTGAGATCAACAGGATAATCCAAGAACTAGATACTCAAAATGTCCATAACCGGGGACACGGCTAATCATGATTAGTTTGTTACTCTGCAGAGGTTTGCGCACTTTTCCCACAAGACTCGATCGCCTCCGTTTGATTTCTCGCACTACAGGGTGTTTGAGAAGGCGGATGACCGAGACATAGTCTTTCAGAAGCGCTAGCACCTTACATGTGGGGTAAACCGGTACACCTACATCCCCTACATCTGCTAGTCTACCCCGTAAGAGTTCGCACAACTTAGTCAACTATGCTAGAGCCCATAGTAGCATGTGGCTGCACACGGAAGTTTCTAGCATGAAAGATCTTATGACCCCTTAGAGCCTGGGTGGCGGTCCAAAAAAAAAACAGGCAAGTCCTGATAGACATCAGGTGCCTCAATCCACCCAGATGTGTGTTTAGGTTGCCACCTTAGATAAGCCATTAAAATTATCAATCTCACATCTGTCATGGATATCACTCACCCAATCCACGTCTACTAGCATAGCATAGCATAATAAGCAAACGTAGAAGTAACTCCCAAGGTTTCATAAGTAACAGGTAATAGGTACTACCTCTTCTACTTCCCATCCCACAATTTAATTAGATCCTAACAATGCAAGTGTTTGAGGGTTTGATCTAATGCAATAAAACATGGGTTGTAGGAAAGATATGATCAAGTGTTACTTGCCTGCAATGTTGATGAAGATGATTCGCACTCAAAACTCTTGATAGATCTAATCGTCATACTCCGGTCAATCTATCGTAGGCAAGCAATAGTAACCACACAATAAGTACTCATCTAATGCACAGGGAAAAATCAAACAAGAGAACGAACCAGAAAGTTCAACTTAAGAACTCCGGTTGCGAAGAAAGAATGAGCCGAACAAACGACGAAAAACAAACGGCGGAAGAAAACAACTCGGTTCTAGCAAGTTGAATCTATGTCAAAGTTTTACTGTAGCAAAAGCTTGTTCAAGTTGATTAGACGAAACGGCGGTTTCGAGATGAAACTCCAGGCGCTTGAATCACCTGATTCCGATAAACGAGCGAGAAGATAAACTAGAACGAAGATCGGATCTGAGATCGCGATCGCGGAATAAATCCGACGAGAAGAAAAAGAAGAACGGTTATACGAACAGACGTCGTTAACCGGGAAATAATCGGTGATCACGTTCATTGAGACGAACGGTCCGAAAGAAGAACGAAAACCAATCTAGGGTTTTCGGAAAAGAGATCGAAACGAAAAACCGATCTAGAACACCGGAACGGTTTAGCGAAAAATCGGAAAGAAAACGAATCGGTAGAGAAGAAAAGAATCGGAATGGTTTATAAGAAAAACCGAACCGATGGAAAGAAGAGACGCGGCGCGGTACCTCCGGCGAACGGCGGCGACGGCGGCGTTGACGCAGGGCGGCGGCGGC
>NC_041386.1:224720073-224798462 GCF_002162155.2 Triticum dicoccoides
GTCGTCTCTCCACTATAGGTAAGTCACTCAGATTTACCATCCCATATAGCAAAGCGAATAATAAGAGTAAGTCGGTATGGTGATCAATCCATCCCGCACCCAAATCATTTCCTTGTACATGGTTTAGCGAATCTCGCATTCTAACACTCGGTCATCCTCACAAGCATTGCAGAATTCTTCTTGTCGACGAACCAAGTTCGAAAAATCCATTGATTCTGCAAGCCAAACAAACATCTATCGTTACTTAACAACTCTCAGGTTTTGCGTAAACTCCTATAGAATCGTCGGTTGATACAAGTCGTAACTTCTTCCAGGGTTTTTCCTTCAGCAAGAGTGTGCTTGCTTCTTGGCAGGTCCTGGGGCCTGTGGGTTATGGCCCATCTCATCACTTGCAAATCTTGAACTCATCATCTGGGCAACTGATCATTATCCCAACATCCAACTTCCTGGCATACTTAAAATCCATCCAAATGTACTGTCTCTTTTCCTTATATTTGCACCAAACGGGGACATGATTACTCAGACTCTTCATGGAATTTCCATTGATCCATATTTCCAACATCATACCTCCTTTATATCCAATAACACTTTATCTCTTCATCCTCGTGGGATGTCCCACATACCGTGATAAAACTTATACTTATGAAATCCATACTCCACATCATTATCCTTTCCGTGGTCAAGCGTCCTTATAGGGGAATATTGGCCATCTCTGCATGGCACTTCTTCAACTGGGAAACGTAAAACACATCTTGAACTCCTGACAGTCCTCCGGGTGACTCTAACTTGTTGGCCACTTCTCCATACGCTCCAAAACTCGGTATGGTCCTACAAACCTCGGGGCTAACTGTCCCTTAACTCCAATCCGTTTAACTCCTCGCAGAGGGAACACATGAAGACATGCTCTGTCTCCAATTTCATAGACTACCTCCTTGCGTTTTTAAGTCTGCATAACTCTTCTACCTGGACTGAGCTACCTTCAGTCTATCTCGAATCAACTTAACATTCTCTTCTGACTCCTTGATCACATTTGGTCCAAACAACTGTCGGTCTCCGACTTCATCCCACATACTCTTGGGGCATCACACATATCGAGACAAAACTCGTATTTCATTTTGCCCAAAATCCATGCAGTGGAGTATCTTTATCCTTTCTGGGGTCAAAGGTTCTTACAGGGTACTACCACCCTTAAAATACACAAATCTTCCATAGACCATATTTCTCTTATCCTCAAAAATGGTCAAAATCCTCCTTCATAGAGTAGCAACTCATAAAATCCATATCAGTACCAACGAGGCTAACTTTATTAATTCTCAAATCATTACAATCTCCTGTTTTTCCATTACATGCCTCAATTCAATACCTCTATATAAAAGAAAATGTTCTCACTACCACTGCTATATTACTTCTGTTACAAACTCAACTATTTATCACAAGTCTCCTTCTCCTTCGGACAACCTCTGGCAAAGTGCCCTGCTCCATTACAACGGAAACACATTACTTCTGACAGGTTTCGAGGTTTCCTCATGATCACATAGCCTCCTTGGGTCCTTTTCTTCCCTCTTGGGAAATCATTGAAGTAGTGCCCTGAATTTTTGCACCTGAAACATGTGATATGACTCAGGTCTTTCTTTGTGGAAATTGGGTTGTTCCTCGAATCCAACCTACTTCTCTTCCTGGACCTTTCCATTCCAATCATGGCTTCTATTTCCCGTGGGTCATATTCTACTTCCTCTGTCGGGAATTCTACTAGATTCCCGTTCATACAATTCTGGGAGATGTGTCCTTCTTCTCCACATGAATAGCATGACTTAGTGCAGGGTCTAATTGGCTCTTCTTTGGGTGTGTCCTCCACCTCTTTCTTCATCACAGGTTCTTCTAAACCTTCCATGAGAGCTCCTTTCATTGCTTCTTCCTTCAGCTGGATGGTTCGTTGTACCATGGGGTAAATGTGACACTGAGCAGGGTAGTGGGTAGTCCCTTGACACAAGAAACAAGTAATCTGTCTAGTTGGGCATTCTTCAGTTGGGTGACTTCCTTCACAATTAGGGCATTCATCCTTGTGTTCCTTATGGGTGTGCCCGATTTCTCCACAAATCTTGCATGCACAAGGTTTCTTCATATCCTTTCCATAAGGCTTCAACTTCTGGGACACAAACTGAGACTTTAGCAAGGTCAACTTAAATTCTTTCCAAGTGGTTACTCCTTGCCATCCATTGATGGTTTGGTACATCCTCCACCAAGTAGCAGCACCTCTTTCAAAGCATTGAAGAGCATGCTGGGCCATATCCTTTCCGACTATAGGGTTGGTCTCCATATGATCCTCCATGTTCTGAATCCATCGGTCTGTCTCCAATTGACTCATCGGTCCAGAAAATACAAGCTCATCGCCATTCATCCTCTATTGGTTCAAGGGTTTGGGGTGAGATAAGAGAGATCAAGAGAGAGGAATGCACACAATACACACAAAAGTTTTGAAAAGACAGATTTTGTGGTGGCTGTCGAAAAAAACATCAAACAAATGACAGCTCACAAACGTCGCATCTAACGTAGGTATATAATAGGGGTTTGGTCTTCTAGAGGTCGATGAATCTTCAACGTCTCCAAACTCTTCAAGTCTTTGTTCATGCCTCCAATGGCTTCTTCCAATCGTGCTTGTCCTGCTCAAGTTCTTTTGCCAGATCATCTCTGTTGACGCGAAGTCTCTCGCGACGTCCTTCAATATTTCTGGAGTTACGTTCCAACTGCCGGTTTCAACATCCTTGACATGATCCATGATCCTACTGTCCTTCAGTTACTGTCAAATCTCCGGTATCTCGATGTTTTGCTCCTTCATCTTGTCTACTTTCAGCTTCTGGGTCCTGAGTTCTTCACCAATTGCCTTATTGTCAAATATTGCTTCTTGTAGGTCCATCTTAACTTCCTGATGTAACACTCCAGATCCTGGTGAATACACCCGCTAAGGTTAACACTCCACGTTTGCAGATAGATGCCCCATCAGCTTTCTACCATCCAATCCTTCCATGCATCTGCATGCTTTAACTCCGCATGGTGACAATAGCATAGGCGGGCGATAACATCATGGATAGCCGTGTTTTTTTTTTTTTGCTCTTGTCATTTCCATGAGTTAATAACTCCTGCCTTAGGGTTCTCTTGACAAAACTTTGAGTTACTAACTCTCCATGCTCCGGTCTTTCTCCGATACACCTTGATCTCGGTATTGATAACTTCCATAGTCTGCCAGGTTCCATAAAGGTAGCCTTCCTGGGTCATACAAATTTGGGAATTCTTCAGAGCCTTCAAATTCTCCAAGTCTTCGGAGTCTTCAACAGTTGTAGTTTCCATTTACATGGTAAAATCCTCTTCATTCCAAATGGTCTTAGTTGTCCGATATCTTGTCTCCTTGGAGTGGTCTCATCAGTCAAATCTTCGAGTGGTCAAAAGGGAAAAGGGGTATGGTCTCACTTAAAAGGGGAATATTTGAATAAACTCAGAAGAGAAGAGAGGTAAAAGATCTTTTGAAAGGGAAAGTTGTAGAGAAAAATCTTTACTATGGGCTTGCCAGTTTCTAGGGTCACGTCCTACAGTCAACATGTGCTCTGATACCATCTTGTAGCGACCCGACCCGAATGGATCAAGTCTCTGTGCTTTCGTGTCATCCCTGGATCGGTATGCTGACACACACAGTACTCAAAGGATTTATAACAGAGGTAAATCACATGTATAAAGTAACGTAAAAACTATTACCTCAATCCAAAATATAGCGGAAGCAACAAGGTTGTGGATTCCCATCAACACCAACGGCAAAGTTGAGTATAGGAAATCGTAACCCTAACGTACCACTTACTCGTCGTCTGAAAAGTCTGCAACATTAACGTTGCAGCCCGAAAACGGGTCAGCACATGGAATATGCTGGCAATGTAACACATAGAGAGTAATGAAACAATAAGCCTATACTACATGCATTATGGCTGGTGGTAAGGCTCTATGGTTACAGTTTTGCGAAAAGCCAATTTTTCCCTACTTCAAAGGAATAAAATTTATTTAACTATCATGGTGGTTGTTAAACATTGAGAATGGTTGACAGCATCCTCAATCCCAATTAAAAGTACTCATTAAACCCAAACAAATTATAATAAGTAACGTGTTGAGATCAACAGGATAATCCAAGAACTAGATACTCAAAATGTCCATAACCGGGGACACGGCTAATCATGATTAGTTTGTTACTCTGCAGAGGTTTGCGCACTTTTCCCACAAGACTCGATCGCCTCCGTTTGATTTCTCGCACTACAGGGTGTTTGAGAAGGCGGATGACCGAGACATAGTCTTTCAGAAGCGCTAGCACCTTACATGTGGGGTAAACCGGTACACCTACATCCCCTACATCTGCTAGTCTACCCCGTAAGAGTTCGCACAACTTAGTCAACTATGCTAGAGCCCATAGTAGCATGTGGCTGCACACGGAAGTTTCTAGCATGAAAGATCTTATGATCCCTTAGAGCCTGGGTGGCGGTCCGAAAAAAAAAACAGGCAAGTCCTGATAGACATCAGGTGCCTCAATCCACCCAGATGTGTGTTTAGGTTGCCACCTTAGATAAGCCATTAAAATTATCAATCTCACATCTGTCATGGATATCACTCACCCAATCCACGTCTACTAGCATAGCATAGCATAATAAGCAAACGTAGAAGTAACTCCCAAGGTTTCATAAGTAACAGGTAATAGGTACTACCTCTTCTACTTCCCATCCCACAATTTAATTAGATCCTAACAATGCAAGTGTTTGAGGGTTTGATCTAATGCAATAAAACATGGGTTGTAGGAAAGATATGATCAAGTGTTACTTGCCTGCAATGTTGATGAAGATGATTCGCACTCAAAACTCTTGATAGATCTAATCGTCATACTCCGGTCAATCTATCGTAGGCAAGCAATAGTAACCACACAATAAGTACTCATCTAATGCACAGGGAAAAATCAAACAAGAGAACGAACCAGAAAGTTCAACTTAAGAACTCCGGTTGCAAAGAAAGAACGAGCCGAACAAACGACGAAAAACAAACGGCGGAAGAAAACAACTCGGTTCTAGCAAGTTGAATCTAGGTCAAAATTTTACTGTAGCAAAAGCTTGTTCAAGTTGATTAGACGAAACGGCGGTTTCGAGATGAAACTCCAGGCGCTTGAATCACCTGATTCCGATAAACGAGCGAGAAGATAAACTAGAACGAAGATCGGATCTGAGATCGCGATCGCGGAATAAATCCGACGAGAAGAAAAAGAAGAACGGTTATACGAACAGACGTCGTTAACCGGGAAATAATCGGTGATCACGTTCGTTGAGACGAACGGTCCGAAAGAAGAACGAAAACCAATCTAGGGTTTTCGGGAAAAGAGATCGAAACGAAAAACCGATCTAGAACACCGGAACGGTTTAGCGAAAAATCGGAAAGAAAACGAATCGGTAGAGAAGAAAAGAATCGGAACGGTTTATAAGAAAAACCGAACCGAGGGAAAGAAGAGACGCGGCGCGGTACCTCCGGCGAACGGCGGCGACGGCGGCGTTGACGCAGGGCGGCGGCGGCGCGGTGACGCATGGTGGCGGTGGCGGCACTAGGGCGCGGGGTTGGGCGGCGTTGGGCGCGGCGGCGATGCACAAGGGCGGCGGCGCGGGTGAGAGGCGCGGGGTGAGGCGCGGCTTGGGTGGTGCGGCGGCGCGGCGTGGGTGTGGCGGCGCGGCGTGGGGCGGCGGAGAGGAGAGGAGAGGTGTTGGTTTGATGTGTTTAGAGGGGGGGTGCTTGGGTATTTATATTGGGGAGGGGAGGGTTTTGCTTGGGGTAGGGGACAAGAAATAGACTAGGATTAGGAAACAAAAGGAAAAGATCTAGAAATAGATACGGAATAAACGAACATAGGACAAGAGTCCTACTAAGACTAGGAAAGCAAGAAGCGGCGGCTCCCTGGTGCACGCGCGCTATGGCCTCTTGGCCGGCCGGCGGCTAGTGGCTTGGGCCTTTGGCCCAAGGCGCTGCGGATTTTTTTTTATTTTATTTTTTTTTAAACGGTCTCGCGCGCAGAAAAATAAATAAAAGAAAATCTAAACGAACTCCAAAATTTAATAAAGTAAATTTTCCCCGACTCCTAAAAATGAGCCGAACAAAATGAACTTTTCTCCGGACCTAAAATAAAATTTTCAAAAACGCGCATTTTCCCTATCCGAATAAAATGCGAATAAACACCGGAAAACAAAGTTTGATCTATTTATTAAATCTTCACTTTTCCTGTATTTTGGGAAAGTCATATTATTCCCTCTCTTATATTTTTTTGCTAACGGAAAATTATTGAAGATAAAATAAATAAATCAAATGACCCTCTTTTCAAATTCGAGAAAACTCTCAAATATGAAAATAACGAAATCTCCAACTCTCTCCGAAGGTCCTTGAGTTGCGTGAAATTTCTAGGATCGACCAAAATGCAAGAAAATAAAATATGCATGATGATCTATTCCAAATTGAAAATAAATTCAAAGGGGCTTTGAATTTAATTCTTTGAAACTCCCAACTCATATTTCATATAATTTGAAGAAGTCATTTTATCTTCTCTCGTGAAAATCATTGAGTCGCATAAAGTTTCAGAATTGGGATATTTCCAAATGAAATTCAAATATTCTCAACACCCCTTGTCATTTAAATAAATGGAAGAAGTCATGTCATCTTCTCTCCGGGGTTTTGTGATGAAAAGAATTTGAATTCACGAAGATCAGAAAACCAATATGAAAGTTTGGGAAAGTCCTTTTATTCCCTCTCATTTAACTTTCAAAAAGTTTCGAATTCACTCACTTTCAGTCAATCAATCAAGCAATCAATCAAATCTATCTATTTGTTTATAACATTCCAAAATTTAGAATTTTGGGATGTTACATTAAATAAACTAATACCTCTCTTTAAGCAACACTACTATGTTGCTAACTTTACCCATTAAGATAATGAGGGTGCTTCTATTTGTTAGTGTATGTTTCATCAACTAGTCCCACTATTACAGTAATCTCACTCTCTCAATATATGTGCCAACAAGGATGCTCGATTTTGCTGGAACTGCACAAAAACTTTGGGTGCTTCATTGCCTCGACAACTTCTGTCCTTTCCTGTCAGTTGCTAATCTCCGCTTGCTTTCTTCCTTTGCTGTCAGTCGCTTGGCTTATCTCGGCTTCTAGTCAAAGGAAATAGTAATTGATTTGCTACGTCACATAGGTTCTGGTCTTTATCCTGATTATTGTGCCTGTCATATGTATTGGTAATTTGCTATTGTGCTAATGTTTGCCGATTTCATAAAGGAGTAATTTGGAGCCTGAACTCGCAGGCAAATCATTACATCTGGTGATTTGAGTAGAACTGCACAAAATGATCAGATGGCAGGTACTTATGCTGCTGCTATGTACTCCAAAGTTCACTCAGACAAGCATCGATGTTGAAAATAAGTGCCTATATTCATTCAAGTATCAACCGACGTCAACCAATTGTCAAACTCTAAGTATTAGTAGAGTGAACGCAAAAAATATTGCTTGGTGCATAGCCTAGAAAAACGCAGTCCAGTCTTTGGTCCCAACTTGTGCCTTTTGGTTATCGGCACATATGGTAGCGAACTATATGGCATGGAGTCTAAAGATTCCAGACAAGTTGGTTGACGCGTATATTCATCTGGCACTTAATCAGTCTGCACGCCAAGGATGCTCCATTTCAGTTGAACTGCACAAAAAATTTGGGTGGTTCATTTTCTCAACCGCCTCCTTTCTCGTCTGCAATGTAAAATTTTGGCGAGATACAGGACCAAGATGAGCCAGTAAACTAGTTGGATGAAAGTAGTGGCCAAGTTGCTCAAACCTCCCTTGGCACGAGGCCACTATTTGAGGATAAACCTACAAGCAAAGTTCAGATTGTCTGTGCTGCCTCTTATGTACTCGAAAGTTTACTTGTACAAGAACTAATTTTAGCAAGAAGTACCTCTGACTGAATACCATTTACCAGTCTGTACCCTAGGTAACTAAAGTTCATCCATGGATCATATTGCCTGTGATCTCAATCATTTGGATGCATAGACATACTGAACATGTGTATATCTGAATTTTCTGGTGAATTATGTATGAATATTGTCGTGTGATCTATCAAGCATTTGGATGCATAAATATGTTGAACTTGTGTATATATGAATCTTTTGAGTTGTTGATAGTGAATGTTGGCTATGAATATGAATGTGTCCTGTGAACCTGAGTTTGATATGAATGTTTACCTTTTCTGTTGTATTTGTGTGTGAACTTGTTAGTATGCCTATTGTGGGGTATAAAACGCAGGTCTCTTATAAAAGTAATGCTGTGTCCAATTTATGTTTTCCCTTCTAACCACATTATATATACTAGCAAAAGGGCCCATATGTTGCAACGGGAAAAAAATATGGCGCACACTTACGTTCTATTCTTCTTTACCGGGTCTTTCATTACATTTGCTCCGGTGTAATAACATCATAAATTACCAAACTGCCTTAGGAGTTTTTGTCTCGGGCACCATAGTGAAGAAAGTTGTTGCTGTTATGCGCATCACCAGCCTGAAGAAAGTTGTTGCTGTTATGACCGACATGGCCAAGAGGATATATGATGCGCACTGACATCCAACAACAACATTTCTCATGGTTTATGGTTTTTTCTGAACCAGTGCTATATTTGATTATTTGGCACAAAAAAGTTGTAATTCTTTCACTCCAACTACGGACAACATGGCTCGTCAAAAAAAAGGAGTGTATTATCTCCTTGCTGTTGTCTAACTGAAGGAAACTGAATGTGAAAATTTAAGTGTATATAGACTGACCCACTCGGAGTGCATACAAAAATATTTTTATCCAAGTCGTCAATGCCTACACTGTACCTCCAATGTCCATCTGCATCTACATGGCTAGGTCTAATCTTAAGCAAGAATGAAACTACCAAGCAAACTGAGAAACATCATGTAGCCGACCCCGCGCAGCAGGTGGTCAGGGATCATCAGCAGAGAAACACAAAGTCGGCTGACGACCGCCGAGCATGGCCAGGCCCATCTCGCTCTCGTGGCTGCTGTGGTGGCTCCCGGGCCTCTCCGTGGCTCCTCCACTCCGAGTCCACAGCCCGACCTCAGCATTCCGCCTCCATCCTCCTCCGCCCTCTGTCCCGCATGCTCCTCCACACCTCCCTCTCCAAGCCGACAGATCCGACCTTCCCCTCGCTGGATCCGGTCCACCACGAGCCTCAAGCCACCCTACCGCCGTGCTCGTTTCCATGTTGTGCGTGGTGTAGAGGTGGCCAGCGTGTGGAACAGGCTGCGTCGCAGGCATCTGCGCGCTGCGCCTCCGCTTCCTCACCCTGACGAGCGCCGGACTGAACAGCTTCGCGTCGGACTGCCGTTTTGTTGTACAATTTCCCTTCGTTCTCATTCTGTGTTTGTTGATTCAAGAGGCTTGTTATTGATATGCAATTTTCCTAGGTATACAAACTGGTAGACTTTCATGTAAGCAATCGAGTTGGGAATACTCCGAGTACATGTGTGAAAATCAGGTAAGGTACAGATACAGAAGCGTGCATGCAGGCCGAAACATGTGTGCAGGCCCGATAAGAGAATGTGGACGTGGACCAATTGGATGGACAAAGTTTTAGTACCACCTCGCAGCAATTGGACGGACTGTCGATCAAAACTAATGGAAAAAAAACTAAAAGCGTAAATTCACGGAAAGAAGCGTATTGTGACGGTGAACCTAAAGAGTCAATCCATGCTTTATTATTAGGGAAAGATTTACATTATTACTATTATCGTATATTTTATAGAGACTTATATATACATTATAAAAACATCCCACATGTTATTAACTTATAAAAGTAAGTGTTAACGGAAGTTGGCAAGGAAAGTCCTGGTTGTTTTTGACTCACAGGCAAGGAAAATCCTGGTGATTGCGTACAAAAGCTTGCGAAGATTTTAAGGACCAATTTAATAATAACGCGCTCATTTTTATTTTGAGCTATAACTCGCTAATTTCTTATTTTTATATATAAAAAAATGTGCCTCTCCGGTTTATTCTTTGATATTAATTGCTCCTTCTAACATATCATTATATATATAATGAGCCCACCTAATACGTCTATTTCAAGGAAGTGCAAATGGGCTGGGATTTCTTAGAAAATATAAATGGGCCTGATCGACGCGAAATTATTTGTTCACCCAGCCCAGCAAATGGACTGTACATTCTAGAAAACATGGGTTAAATATATGCCACATTTTTGCAGGCTGACATGTGGGCCAATAGGTCGAAGCCTACGCAGGGCGCTGTCAACTTGGTCAACAAATGATTGTGTCATCCACAGCCATTGGATTTATATCCAACGGCCGACATGCACCTTCAATCTTTCGTCTTCTTCCTCCAGCGTCACCAGGACCGCCAGGTCCGGCCTCCGGCGGCTAGCGGCTCTGCTTAGCACGCATCGCTGCAAAGCGCTACCCCACCGCCGGCCAGGCTATCCCTCCACCCCTCGACACCTCCTGTTATTCTCCACAGACTACAACCCCATGCCGCAATAGAACCAGTTATGACCCTTCTCCTCCTCTCAATCTGCGACTCCACTGCCGCGTTTTCCCATCTCCGAGTTGTTCCCGTCCGGGGCCTCGCCGTCGTCTACCGCCTCGCTGCGTTCGGTGCGGCATGGTCAACAAATGAGAGTCATCAGAAGAGGACTGTTAGTGGAGAGCCTGACGGCTGGGACCCACGAGGTCCATGGTCGCACGCAAGGAAAGTTCCTCCTTATTAAGATGAATTTTTTTTTTCCTCCACCTGCAGCTGGGACCCACCGGCTGTATCTTCGCAAGGAAGGAAGTGCCTCCTTGTTTTGCGAAAAAAATTATTCATCCCGTTGACAGCTGGGACCCGTCAGATTTGGTGAATGACTTGTGGGCCTACTAAGCGGATGTGTACGCACAGCTTTGTCAACTTAATCAACAAACGATTCTCGCAGCTGAACCGTTGGATGTTAATCCAACAGCCGTGCTCCTTCTTCAACCTCTATTCTTGCTCCTGTCTCCCGTGGGCGGCACCGCGGCTGTGCTGCCGCGCACCCGAACCAGTGAAGTTTCCCACTCCTCTCCATCTGCGACTCCACTGCCGTCTTCCCCATCTCCGGGTCATTCCAGTCTGGGTGCGCTCGGTAAGGTGTGGTCAACGTGGTCAACAACCGAGAGTCATCGGAAGATGACTATACGTGAAAGGTTGACAGTGGGGACGCACCACGCCCATGGATGCATGCATGCAACAGAACGCGGCGAGGTCAACGTGGTCAAGGAACGACTTCCATCGGAAGTATACTGTATGTGGAGAGTCTCAGCTGGGTCCACGGCCGCAGCAAGTAAGTGCCTCCTTATTATGCGGAAAATAATGATTCCTCCAACTGATAGCAGGGACCCACTAGATGGGCCACCGTATTTTGCGAAAAAAACATTTGCCCCCTCACTACTGGGAACCACCTGACGGGCCACCGTATTTCGCGAAAAAATGTTCCCCTCGCTGTCAGCTCGGACCCACCGGAAGTGCCTCCTTATTATGCACAAAAAAATGAATACTCCCCCGGCTAGCTGGGACCCACCTTGGTGGGAGGCTGACTTGTGGGTCTACTAAGTTGACGGGGACGAAGGGCTTTGTGACCTTAGTCAATATGAATGATTCTAGCTCCAGTGACCGTACAATGTCCATCCAACGACCTTAGTGCTTCTTCAACCTCTGGTCTTCTTGCTCCAGCCGCCCAAAGCAGCGCCGGTCGTGCCGCATGCTCCTGCCTCCCGTGGCCGGCTGTACTGCCGCGGAGGCCCCACCGCCGCCTACAATTCCCACCGCTGGCCAGGCCCTGCGGCGACGGAAGCCTCACACCGCAGCCGAACCAGTGAACCCTCGTACTCCTCTCCTTGCGGGCTTCCACTGCCGCCTCTTCCCTGGCTCTGTGTCATCCCCTTCCTAGGCCTCGTCGTCGTCCACCGCCATGGTGCTCTCCACACGGCATGCTCAACATGGTCAAGGAACGACTTCCATCGGAAGAGTACTGTACATGGAGAGGCTGACGGCTGGGTCCACGACCACAGCCTAGTTTTTTTGTGATTTTCCAAGTAAGTCGCTTTGTCAGGCCTGTTGGGCTACAAATCTTTCAAGACGAGGAGAGCTTTCATTCGGCTGGCCGAGAAAATGGCCCATCAGTAATGAGAAATGGGCTATACATTTTTAAAACACATCAAACCAGCAATTAGTTGCAAATATCTTTTTTCATTTCGAGATTTTAAATTACATTACTTTTTATGCGTGGATAATTTGTTGGATTTTATATTGATATACATTTATTTTAAAATCAGTTTGAATGTGAGTCGAAATTTCGAGATTAAAAATAGTTCGGACCGCAACGAAATATGCAAAATTTCGTATAATTTTTTAACCGTGGCCACAATATGGGTTGTAATGCTAACAAAAAGAATATGGGCTCCAAAAAAACCTTAAGAATTGGCAAATGGGTTGTAAATTATTAGAAATAATGGCAGATGGGCTGTATGCTGTTTTCCACAGATTTGAGGCTTTCCTAAAAAAAGGTTGACGCACAAGCAGTGACTGTTGGATGTCCATCGAATGGCCATCATGCTTCTTCAATCTCCGTTCTTCCTGCTCTAGCCGCTCAAACAAGCGCCGTCGGGACTGCCCGCTCCCTCCTCCCCGCGGTTAGCTGTGCTGCCGCACAGGCCTCACCGCCCCACCGTACTCCCATCGCTGGCCTAGCCATCCCTCTACTCACCCACACCTGTTGTTATTCTCCGGCGACAACAGACGAACCAGTAAACCCTCGTACAGTCATACTCCCCTCCGCATGGGAAACAACTGCCGAGTCTTCCCTGCCTCCGTGTCATTCCCTTCCTAGGCCTCACCGCCATCCACCGCCATGGTGCTCTCGGCGCGGCCTGGTCAACGTGGTCAACGACCGACACCCCCTGTTATTCTGCGGCGACGGCAGCCTCACACCGCAGCGAACCACAGAACCCTCGAACTACTCTACGCGTGGGCATCCACTGCCGCGTCTTCCCCGGCTCTGCGTCGTCCCCTTCCTAGGCCTCACCGTCGTCCACCGCCCTGGTGCTCTTGGAGTGGCGTGGTCAACGTGGTCAAGGAACGGCTTCCATCGGACGTGCACTGTACGTGGAAAGGCTGACAGCTGGGTCCACGGCTGCAACAAAGAAGTGCCTCCTTATTACGTGCAAAATAATTATTCCTCCACCTGACATCAGGGACCCACCGGACGGGCCACCGTATTTCGCAAAAAAAACATTTGCCCCTGACTGCTGGGACCCACCAGCTACATCTTCGCATGCAAGGAAGTGCATCCGGGCAAAAAAAAACGATTCACCCCCCTGACTGCTGGGACCCACCAGCTACATCTTCACAGGCAAGGCGTGCACGTGTCGTAGTAGAGGCGCATACGTGTCGTAGTAGAGGCGCGCACGTGTCGTAGTAGAGGCGCGTACGTGTCATAGTAGAGGCGCGCACGTAGAATGTACACATACGTACAGCGGTCAGGGTGCAAGAAAGAAAATACGGCCACGTATGTGTACATACGGGCGGGGTCTCGAACGCCTACTCACGCATACGTACGGCCAGGGCTCGTGTACATGGCTGGGTCGGAACAGAGAAATAGCGTCGTGGTCGTGTTCATGGGGAGGCAACTGAATGTGTCGTGTTCGTGGGGAGGCAACGAAATGCGTCGTGTTCATCGGGAGGCAACGGAACGCGTGGGAGCCAACCGGATGGGTCCGAACAGAATGCGTGGTCGTGTTCATCGGGAGGGCTTGGACGGAACATGCAATGGAAACGAGGCCTGGTGTACCGCACAATGGAGGAAACGGACCTCCTACGTTTGGAACGGGGCCCTGTTGATCGGGAGGGGTTTGGCGTACCGCAAAACGGAGGAAACGGACCTCCTATGGTCGAAATAGGGGTCCTGTTGATCGGTAGGGGTGTGGCATACCGCAAAACGGACAAAACGGACCTCCTACGGTCGAAACGGGGGTCCTGTTGATCGGGAGGGGTGTGGCGTACCGCAAAACGGACGAAACAGACCTCCTACGGTCGAAATGGGGGTCCTGTTCATCGGGAGGGGTGCGGCGTACCACAAAGCGGGACTCCACGGGATAATGTTCATCACCACCATCGACCTCCTCCAGCCTTCACGGGCTACCGTCGACCTCCTCCAGCCTCCATGGGCTCATGTTCATCCAGCCTCCACCGTGCGCTACTCCACCGGCTACTGTTCAACCACCCCTCCATGGGCACCCCTCCACCGTCTACTGTTCATCCAGCCCTCCACACCACGGGGTCCTGTTCAATCACCCCTCCACGGGCACTCCTCCACCGTCTACTGTTCATCCAGCCCTCCACCACACCACGGGGTCCTGTTCATCCAGAGGCAACGCCACCGCTCACTGTTCATCCAAACCCCCCCTGCAATGCTCACTATTCATCCCAGTGGCAGCATCGATCGGCTTCAGTTAGCAGCAGTAGCGAAGGAATCCCTCGACCGGGTTCAGTTAACAGCCATCAATCGATCGCTCGGGTTCAGTAACGCGTAGCCTGCAGTGCAATCGCTCAGGTTCAGTTAGATCCCAACGCCTCGCTCGGGTTCAGTTAGAGCCAACGCCTCGCACACATGCGTGTACGTGTACGAAAGAAACGCGCATCGCTCGGCCCCCGACCTCCCACCGTAACCGGGAACTCCCCAAAATTTTCCTCCCCTCGCTTCGACCATGGTTTTTCCGTCATGGACGGCCCAAAGAATGTCATGCAGCTGCGTCTCCGGCCCGCCCAGGACGAAAAGCCCATTTTCTGTCATGATTTTTTGTCATAGAAGTAGGAGCCCACCACATCTATGATGATACCGGGTTTTGTCACAATTATCGTTGTAGAAGTGTCATATGTATGACAGAAAAAAATTTCGTTCGGCCCAAAATGTCACGGATGTGTATGTTTTTGTAGTGTCTCCTCTTTCCTTCCCCTCCTATTTCGGCCTACATGGGGTGCACCAGCCCCTTAGGGGCTGGTCTGTCCCCCTCTTGGCCCATTAGGCCCATGTAGTTGCCGGGGGGATGCCTGGAACCCCTTCCGGTGACCCGGTATGTACCCGGTACCCCCAGAACACTACCGGTGTCTGAATACCATCGTCCTATATATCAATCTTTACCTCTCGATCATTTCAAGACTCCTTGTCATGTCCGTAATCTCATCCAGGACTCCGAACAACATTCGTTCACCAAATCACATAACTCATATAATACAAAATCGTCATCAAACGTTAAGCGTGCGGACCCTACGGGTTCGAGAACTATGTATACATGACCGAGACACCTCCCCGGTCAATAACGAATAGCGGAACCTGGATGCTCATATTAGTTCCTACATATTCTACAAAGATCTTTAGCGGTCGTACCGTAATGACAACATACGTTATTCCCTTTGTCATCGGTATGTTACTTGCCCGAGATTCGATCGTCGATATGTACATACCTAGTTCAATCTCGTTACTGGCAAGTCTATTTACTCGTTCCTTAATACATCATCCTGCAACTAACTCATTAGTCACATTGCTTGCAAGGCTTATTATGATGCGCATTACCGAGAGGGCCTAGAGATACCTCTCCGATACTCGGAGTGACAAATCCCAATCTCGATCTATGCAAACCCAACAAACACCTTCGCAGATACCTGTAAAACATCTTTATAATCAACCAGTTATGTTGTGACGTTTGATAGCACACAAGGTATTCCTCTGGTATCCAGGAGTTGCATAATATTATAGTCGAAGGAATATGTATTTGACATGAAGAAAGCCATAGCATTAAAACTGAACGATCAACATGCTAAGCTAACGGATGGTCTTGTCCATCACATCATTCTCCTAGTGATGTGATCCCGTTCATCAAATCACAACACATGTATATGGTTAGGAAACTTAACCATCTTTGATTAACAAGCTAGTTTAGTAGACGCTTACGAGGGACACAGTGTTTTTGTCTATGTATCCACACATGTATCAAGTTTCCGGTTCATACAATTCTAGCATGAATGATAAAAATTTATCATGATATAAGGAAATATAAAATAACAACTTTAGTATTGCCTCTTGGGCATATTTCCTTAATCAACTATGTAGATCTGACTTTAAACACAACTCCTAAAAATTCTTGCCCATTAGTGCATAATTTCTTTGAGCACTGTCTAGAGTTTTACTAGCATAATGGATAACATTTAATTTATTATCAACTATTTGTCCTAGAATAGCACCAACAACATAATCACTAGCATCATACATAATTTCAAAAGGCAAGTTCCAGTCAGGTGGTTGAACAATAGGTGCAGAGGTTAAGGCTTTCTTAAGTGTTTCAAAGGCATCTACACAATCATCATCAAAAACAAATGGAACATACTTTTGCAAGAGATTAGTAAGAGACCTAGAAATTTTAGAGAAGTCTTTAATAAACCTTCTATAGAAACCAACATGACCAAGTAAACTTATACCTTAAATATCTTTAGGACATGGCATTTTCTCAATTGCATCAACTTCAGCTTTGTCTACTTCAATACCGTTTTTAGATATTTTATGACCCAAGAGAATACCTTCATTCACCATAAAGTGGCACTTCTCCCAATTCAAAACAAGATTAGTTGGATCACATCTCTGCAAAACTCGATCAAGGTTGCTTAAGCAATCATCAAAAGAAGTCCCATGAATGGAGAAATCATCCATGAAAACTTCAATAATATTTTCACAAAATTAGAGAATATAGAAGTCATACATCATTGAAAGGTAGAAGGTGCATTACATAAACAAAAAGGCATTCGTCTATAAGCATAAGTTCCAAAAGGGTAGTGAAAGTAGTTTTCTCTTGATCTTCTTATGACACATGTATTTGAGAGAAACCAAAATATCCATCAAGAAAGCAAAACTATGTGCTTAGATAGTCTTTCTAACATTTGGTCTATAAAAGGCAAGGGGTAATGATCTTTTCTAGTAGCTGTGTTTAATTTTCTAAAATCAATTACCATCCTATAACCAGTTACAATTCTTTGTGGAATGAGTTCATTTATCATTAGGAACATGATAATGCCTCCTTTCTTAGGAACATAATGAATGGGACTTACCCATCTACTACCAGCTATGGTATAAATTAAACCTGCTTCCAGAAGCTTTAATATTTCAGTGCTTACCACATCCTTCATCTTAGGATTTAATCGTCGTTGGTGATCAACAACTGGTTTAGCATCAGGTTCCATGTTAATCTTGTGCTAACATAGAATGGGACTAATGCCCTTAAGATCACCAAGATTATATCCAATAGCAGCACGGTGTTTCCTCAAAGTTTTCAGTAATCTCTTTTCTTCATGCTCTAAAAGGTTAGCACAAATAATAACAGGATATATCTTCTTTTCATCAAGATAAGCATACTTCAATGTATCAGGTAATTGTTTCAATTCAAACACATGATCACCTTTGGCTGGAGGAGGACCTCCAAGAGTTTCAACTGGCAAATTATGTTTAAGGATAGGTGGTCGATCAAAGAACATCTTATCTATTTTATTTCTTTCATTCATATGCATATCATTTTCATGGTCTAGCAAATATTGTTCTAACGGACCAGTAGGAGGTACAAAAATAGAAGAAAGACCAATAATTTCATCTTTACTGGGAAATTCTATATCATGAGGTTGTCTATTGTATTAAGACAAATTAAACTCATTAGACACACCACTAAAGTTAACACTGGCAGTTTCTTTAGTGCAATCAATCTCAGCATTAATGGTGTTGAAGAAAGTTCTACCAAATATAATGGGACAAAATCATCTTGTGCAGAACCAAGAACTAGAAAATCAGAAGGGTATCTTATTTTTCCATGCAGGAGCTCAACATCACTAACAATCCCAACCGGTGAAATAGTATCTCTATTTGCAAGCTTAATAGTAACATCAATATCTTCTATCTCAATAGGTGCAATATCATTCATAATCTGTTGATATAACATAAACGAAATAGCACTCACACTAGCACCCAAGTCACATAAACCATGATAACAATGATCTCCTATTTTAATTAAGACAACAGTAATGCCAACGATGGGTTTATTCTTCTCTTTAGGATCGGGCTTAGCAATTGTAGCGGCTTCACCATAAAAGTAAATAACATGCCCATCTATATTAACGACCAAGAGATCTTTAACCAATGCAACATTTGGTTCAACTTTAATTTTTTCAGAGGGCCTAGGTGTTCTAATATTACTTTTGTTAACCATGGTTGAAACTTTAGCATGTTCCTTTATCCTAATAGGAAAGGGTGGTTTCTCAATATAAGCGGTAGGCACAACTGGATCAACATTGTAAATGATAGTTTCATCTTTAACTATAATGGGTTCCTCAATTTTTTCTTTAATAGGGGGGTGATATTTAAACCACTTCTCCTTAGGGAGATCAACGTGAGTAGCAAATTATTCACAAAAGGAGGTTACTATCTCAGAGTCGAGTCCATATTTAGTGCTAAACTGATGAAAAGCATCGGTATCCATAAAAGATTTAACACAATCAAACTTAAGCATTGTACATGACTCTTTACCTTTGTCGAGTTCCCAATATTTAGAGTTGTGTTTAATCCTTTCCAGAAGATCCCATATGAATTCAATAGTTTTCTTCATAAAGGAACTAGATGAAGAAGAATCGAGTATGGTTGATCAATATGAGAAAGTCGAGCATAAAAATTATGTAAGATAATTTCTCTTGAGAGCTCATGGTTGGGGCATGTGTACACCATGTACTTAAGCCTCCCCCAAGCTCGAGCGATACCTTCTCCTTCATGAGGCAACAAATTATTATTATTATTATTATTATTATTATTATTATTATATATATATATATACAGCCGGTCAATTCTGCTAATATTAGCAGAATAACTATTCTGATAACACTTCCGTCCTACATGCTCAACACAAGTGCATTGCTGGAATTGGCACCTCTGTTAGTCTCCTACATGTCTGGACCTGTACTGCTTTGATTTTATTATTGTAGTTCTGGCATATGTTTGTAGTGTGCTGCATTTTTTTAAGTAGTGGACTTCAATGTAACTGTATTATAGTGGGCATGAAAGCTTATGAGATAATTCTTTTTCTTAGACTGGATTCTGTATTTCAGAGAACTGCATAGTATGCACTTTTGTACTGCATTAGTGGAATAGTTATGCTGCTATTTTTGGTATTTATGTCAATTCTTTTGAACTCCATACCATGAGAATTCTGTTGAACAACATATGTTAACTACAAAGTTTTCGACCATCGGCATGGCATTGTTATTGTTCAGAGTACTATATTTTTTTATATAAGGACCATACTATGTGTATTAGAGAACTGCATTTCGGCCACCAGCAACTTGTCTATAAAGGGTGATAGAGATGCAGATGAGGTTGCATAATTTAAATAGGCACCGTTCAAGCCTTCTGGTGGACATAATTTTAAAAGCATACAACATAAGCAAAGAATTAGAATATGCCACTGGTGGCTTTAGCTTTTATCCTAGACAACCTACAGTGCAAATATTGTAAACTTGAGGGAGTCTTTTTCTTTGTAGAAAAACACCATGGCCACTTCTCCAGCCTCAAAGCCATTCTGGGAGACAAAATCATTCCAGCTAGTAGTTATGTTGATGCAGTCTTCCAAGTCAATTTGGTAGTCAGCTTGCATGTCTGCATACCCATTCTTGTGTTGTGTCTCCAAAGTAACCTTCCCTGAACTCGGAGCAGGAAATTTTATTGTGGATGGCAGTTTCTGCATTTTGGCATGGATGGAAAAAGAATTTTTATAAGTAAACAACAAATGTTTTTCTTTATATTTAGGATGATCTGTTTATGTTGACTTAAATATGTACATATATATGACTACTATTTAATAAAGTAGTTGCAATGTATGAACAAACTTATATACGAAATTGACCTGTAGTTTTAGTAGGATATATATTATACTGTAACATGTTTGTTCTGCATGGTCATTTGGAGTGTACTTCGCTAGCATGTCAAGAGAACTGCAATGCTGATCTATTGAACCTCTTCTTTGTTTGTGTGTTGGGGTTCTGATCTAACTAGTGTCGATACCTAGTGTGGCACTGAAGAAAAATAGGTGGAACTATCTAGTCTTAATAGCTACCAAATCTGAACAACAATACAAATTAAGTTTGTATTTGTTGATACTATTGAACACATTGATGGAAATATACATTTAGATGTGGATTTGCAGCCTAGATTGTGTCAAAATTGTGAGGGGAAAAACATACCCAACTTTCCTGCAGGTCTGCGGGTGTGAGGCGATGAAGAAATGGTGCCCGAAACCCCATGTTGGGTATCATCAGGCACCTGAGCATGCTGCACCAATCGGTGTTGGTGAGCTCTAGACGCTCTGCGTACATGCATGTGTCCGCTACCGGCGCCATCCTTGCCAAACACCGGCATGAACAGTACATGGTGGGTTCACTGGAATTTTAGAGAACAGCTGGGAATGGGAGGAACCCTCGATCTACGATTTGAAGAAAAATAGGAATGGGGGAGAAGTTGTGTCAGTCTGGAGCACGAATGGATATGTTTTTATGCAACCAATTGAGGAACGGAAGTAATAAATGTTGTGGTTGGTGTTAGGTGGTGGATTGATTCTAATTCAGTGTACGTGAATGCATTTGAGAAGCAACACACTACTTACTTGAATCTAGCGAAATGCATTGTCGTATTACAATGAACTAAGGAATGCGTGGATTGTGCTTTTTTAGTTTTCTAGTTATTGTTTATATTTTTATTGGGCCGTGGTTTTTTGTGGTATGTGGGATTTTTTTTTAAAATTTTCAGCGGCCTCTCTTTTGCATGTTGGGCCTGTGTTTGGGGAGTGAAGAGGCATTCGGCCCAAGTCGGCCTGTCAGCATGGTTGGTTCCCGATGCGCTGTGTGTGTGCCCTAATGTTTAGTCCCACCTTGCCCGCAGAGAGGGCGCCCGAAGTGTTTATAAGCCCTGACGAGGAATCCGTATCAAACTCCTCTGTTACTTATTTGGGCGCTTATACACGGCACTCACTTCTCTATCCACTCTGACCCGTGGGCCCATGTGTGCCCGGCCCTTGCATCGTGGCTCAGAACGGACTCGCCTACTATGGGCGTAGACTTACTACGAGACTGGCTGGGGCCTGGTTCCACCAGGGTGGTCAATTTTTTTCTTTCTATTTATTTGTCTTACATATTTTTCTAATATGGGGCATGCACTGCTTAGTAAATCATTTATGCACTGCATTCATCATGTCTCTGTACTGCATGTTCACACATTCCTCACTACATATACATGCGCATTTTTGTGCACTACATGCTGGTCGCATTTTCTTTTCGTGTTTTTCCTCTTACGTATTCTTTTTCTAGTGTATGCTGTGCACTGCTTTATTGGGTATATGTGCACTGCATTCGTCAGAGTGCCGTACTGCAGGTGTATTTTTTCACTTACATATTTTTCTAATATGGGGCGTGCACTACTTAGTAAATCATTTATGCACTACATTCATCATGTCTGTGTGTTGCATGTGCACACATTCCGCACTACATATGCAGGTGCATTTTTGTGCACTACATGCTGGTCGCATTTTCTTTTCGTGTTTTTGTGCTTATGTATTGTTTTTTGTAGTGTACGGTGTGCACTGCTTTGTTGGGTATGTGTGCACTGCATTCGTCAGATTATTGTACTGCAGTTGTACACATTTTGCAATGCATGCATCCTATTTGTGCACTGCATCTTCGTCCGTTTTGTGCACTGCTCGAATCACATACTTTATGTGCACTACATTATGTTCTAATGTTGAACTCTAGTTTTGTAATTCAAATAAAGTCTTCATAACATAAGCAAAGTTCATCATTACAAGCCATTCTGTATGACAAGCAAACTAAGTTCAGCAAAAGCAAATGATTACAAGCAAACTTATGATACATAAGCAAACAACAAAAAGAAAATTTTATGACAAATCTAAAACGACGCGAGCAATGTTGGCTCTTGGCCGGCACCATCTACTTCTTCACCAGGTAGCGTCTCCCCAACTGCTCCTGGCGCGCTTCTTGGGGGCTCCTTCCTTCTCCAGCTTTTCACGGCGAAGCCCGTCCTGGGTGAGGGTGATGCGGCTCCATATCTCGTATGCTGCGTATGTGTCCTTTTGTCGCATACTCAATGTGCCTCATGGTCAGAGGTGGGGTGGCCTAGCGCTTGCGTTCATCGTCGGTGATCTTCTTCTTCATGTTGTTGTAGTAGTCGTCAATGAGCATGTCGGCGATGTCTGCAAAGGAGTCCAACTCCTTTGTGGCCTCAGGCACCCTCCATTCCTTTTGGATGTCGACGAAGTTGGCAACCTCCAGATTGGCGCGCTCTAGCCTGGTTTTGTCGCCGCTGATGGAGCAACCAGCAAAGGCGTACCTAGGGTCAGCGAGGAAGTTGTCAAAGAAGATGCACCTTTCAGCGGCGCTCAGTTGGAAGAGCAGCACCGGCTGAGTCTTGCCGACAGGGAGTTGGACTAGGGCGGGTTTCTGCGTCCTGTCAGGCTCGGTGTTGTACTCAAGATCAATCCCGACGATCTTGTGGCGCTAGAGCCTGAGGTTGCGCTCGTACTGCTCGAGGGAGCTCGTCATCTGCTTCTTGTCGTTGGTGTGGATGATGTGCAACTTGGTGTTGCCATGCACCTCCATGTTCCAGTATTCGTCAATGAACCCCATCGCCGACAGTAGGGCTTGGTGTCTTTTGTGGAGATTGGTGTAATTGAGCGATTTGGTGGCAGCGCAATTGATGCTTGTGTTGTTGTGGATGAGAAAGCGTTGGCAGGGGTCTGAATTTAAAGGGGGGATGGTCGCAGCGGATGAACTACACGATCTCACTGATGATGTGGTTGTGCAGATCGTGGGTTAGGGTTGCGTCTGTGATCATAGGTTTGTGGCGATGGAACCGCTCGGATTGGGCGGTTGTCCCCGAACGTGGTTTTTAGCCTGGTCTTATTTTATTTTTCATCAGTACAATTTGTTAACCACCACATTCGCGAACGGGCATTTTTCATGTTTATATGTATCGTATGTGTTCCCGAAACTACATTGCATATGATACCGCACTTCTTTGTTTAACCAAAAGCACTACATTTGTCTATAGGTTTGTACTGCACCTGTATTTGGTGTACTTGCTACAGCCCCTGTATTCATGTATGTATTCTGAAACTGCATTGCTTATGATACTACACAGCTTCATCTAACCAAATGCACTTCATTGTCTAGAATTGCGTCATGCATCTGCTTTTTGCATGTAGTTGATGCAGTCCTTGTCACGGGAGGGGGGTTGGGGGGCCCCCTCCATTTTTTTATTTGTGGCACTTATTTGGAGGTAGAGTTATTTTTCGGACGCGTTATCTTAACACATGCGTAGTTTTTCCGAATTTATCTTTTTTGAACTGCATTTATTTATTTGTTTGACTGCGTGGCCTTCATCGTTCTTCACAGCAAACTGCGTTGGTATTAACTTATTTGTTTTGTTCTAGTCCGTCCTATTTAGCCGGGCCGGCCCGTTTTGGGCTAGCCTGTTTTACGTAACTCTTTCCCACACGGGCCTCAGACGTGGCCCTCCCAGGCGATCCGACCGCTCCGCTCATAGGGAGAGACCGAGAAGAAACCTCTATCCTCTCTTGCAGCTGCTCCCGAAGCATCTCTCCCTCAAGCAAAATCGCTGTGGCCCATGGAAATGCAGTCCTCAAGAGGTCCTTACTACTGCATTTCGCGTCCCTATCCGCTCCGCCAGCCCTTCCCGCTGCACTCCAGCAGCCCTGTTCCTTCCGTTCCCGCTCCCGACCCCCACCACCGCCATTCATCCCCTTTTTTGTGGTATGTTCCCGTGCCCTCGGTATTGATCGTCCCCTCATCTAGTTTTGTGATTCTCGTAGTGGCTGCAGCATTTTTTGCTTTTGTATTTTTCTATAGCACGCGATTTTGATCTCGATTTGAAATCTGTACTCGTGTGTGCTCTGTAAGAAGAGAAAGGTGCATCTAGGGTGTCATCAGATTTCATCAATTTTGTTGCTGATATCTGTCACTTCGTCCTAGTGCTGCAGGCAAACGCCATGTCTTTGCCAAGCAGAGCAGAAGGAGGAGTTCAAGGTATGTGGATTGCTTACATTGGCCTTGTTTATTTTCTGTGATGTTTATCTAGTTTACTAATTCATCCTGTAGATTTGTTTATGTTGTGTTAGTTGTCAGCGTTGCTTTGCATTTTTTATCATGTAATGTTTTGTATTTTTTGACTTTGGTTTTTATTGAATCTAGTAGGTGATTTCAATGGTCATAATGATACACCAATTCGCTCTCATTGTCCTGGTGGTAAGGATCATGGTGGTGATACAGGACATCAATTGAAATCACCAATTGAATCTTCTCCCATAAATGTGGCCCCTCCTTCTGGTATGTGTTTGTTTTATTTTTCTTATTTTTAATTTGCCAATTTGGTTGTATCCCTATTTCTGTTGTTAATTTGATATGTGTCTTGTGAGTTTTGACATGGATTGTTCTTATAAATATTTGCTACTTTTTATGTTTATATGCTTTGTTTATTTTGTGTATGGTGCTTACTTGATGTTGTACAAATTGGTGTTGCCTTGCTGTATCTAGTCCGGCATTTTTTTGGAAACAAACTAGAAGTTAGTGTATGCAGCACTGCATTTATATGTATATGTGAACTCCACATTTATGAATTTGTGAACTGGATTATTGTTTTTCAGGGTTTTTGTACGTATGTGTGTACTCCATTACATTGGTATATGAATTGTATTAATTTTATTTGGCTTATTGTTGCAGCACTGCGTTTATATGTATAAGTGTGCTGCATTTGTCCTTTTGTGCACTTTTTAATGACCATACTTAAACTTCATTTTGACGCAATGTCTATTTTTCATTCTGGGGCACCTGGGTTCGAGGAGGTTACTTAATTGATTGACCATTATTTTGCTGAGGGAAACGTTGGTGTGAGCTTTGACCAGAGACGTCTCGTCTTGTCTGAAACACAATCACAGTCTGTTGATGGTACAGAGGAAGTTACAAACGAGTGAATGGTCTCAAAACAGCTTCGTGCATATGAATTGAAGCAAAGCAAGAATAAGTTGAGGTTTGAAAATGACTCAAAAGAGTATGCGGAGAAGGAGAAGTAGAGGAGAGTTGCAGATGGTGCGAACAATTGTGCCAGATTTGTCAAAGTCAAACAGCCTGCTTTGTAGAAGAGAGACTGAGTTATGTTGCTGAGGAATGTGGTACTCCTCGGCGGAGTCCATGTGTTGCTTGCATGAACATAATCTTGGAAAGAGAACTACTGAAGCTGGTGCAAATGATCCTCGGCGCAAGCGACCACATGTGAGTGAAGGTCCCAACCCTGACGATGATGACTTTGTGCTTGCTGATTTTGTGAGGGGTGCTCAGACTGGTAGACGCAAAGACTGTGCTTCATCTAAGAGATAACCCAAGTGTCCCCGTGATGATGGTGATGAAGGTGTTGGTGCTAACTCAGGTAGGGAGGCGGATGTTGTTCCCAAGGTTTGTTGAAGTGGACTGCATCTATTTCATTCATTATTATTCTATGTGTGTTTTTTCGTCTCTTTTCATGGCTAATCTTCTAATGTGTACTGCATTTCCCTTTACACAGAGGAAGAAGTCTAGTAAGAGCAATGCAACTGAAAATGATGCGGAGGGAGATGATGCTCAATTTAACAAAACCGTATGTTTCTCGCTCCGCACTGTTTGCAAGGCTGCTCCTTTATTGAAAGAAGCACACTCTTGTCGTGTTCGGGATGCTGGATTCGGTGTTGTCTTTGAACTGATAGTAAAGAAAAATGTGTCGTGCATTCTTATGTGCTATCTGATGGGAGTGACTGACCCTGCCACGATGATAATGGACTTTGGGAATGGCAGGGTTCTTCAAATGAATCGTGATGCAGTTCATCACATTTTTTATTTACCTATGGGAAGTCACACTGCACCAATGCCTGCAACCAGTGGCCATGATGACTCATTGACTGCCCACAAGGATGAGCTTGGCTTTGACCGTTCAAAAAGTATAGGTGTCAAGGACTTGCTTCAGAAGCTGGAGGTGTTGGTGCAGGAAGATGATCATGTGATGGTCGATCTTGATATCAAGGTGTTCTTCCTGATACTTTATCAGAATTTGTTGTGCCATGGGCCTATGGTTTGTTTCGGCAGGGTTGCTGCCATGGTTGAGAACATGGATTATGTTGGGTTCTACGGTAGGGTGCGTTGACTGCAAATTAAAATTTTCCTACGCGCAGAACAATAGGAACATGCTATGGGAGATGGATCACAGATCGTTACCACTAGACGCGTAGTGCCATGCAGCAGCAGAAGAGTTGGGGTAGCACGTCCGCGTGGATCATCTCCTCCTCGTCCGATCTCCCTCGAAATGACGGTCGTCGGTTCCCTCGTACAGGTTCGCTGGAGCGACGCAAATGCACCGCCTCTAACAGTATCCACGTGTGCAGGAGGAACACCGTGCGGCGGACTCCTAGCACTAGTGCGCGTCGGTCCTAAACAAACGGTTTTTTACCCTTTTCCGCGATGGCATTTGGAACCATCGCCAAGTGAGTGTGGGCGATAGGGCGGTCCTTCCCACACAAACCAGAAACCGTCGGGGATATGCCCTCCTGGCACACACATTCGGCAAAATGAGGTCGTGTGCGACCGGCGAGAACTCAAATACGGAAATACGTATAGTAGAGCTAAAAAATACAATTATACGGAGAAATTGTTTCTGGTCGCAAGTACATCCCACACAGTTAGTCCCCTATAAATGTTTCCGTTCGTATGCACATACCACACAGTCGCTCCAAGGAAAAAGTTTCCGTTCACAAGTACATCACACACAATTTTTCCCGTTAAATGGTTTGTGTTATTGAATGTGTCACACATGGTCCGTAGAAGAAACTGTGTGGCAAAGGATGTCCATCACACACAGTTTTTATGTGGTAAACATTTGCGCAAGGTGGCCTAATGCAAACAGTTTTTAACAGAAAGACGTATGTGATTGTTCATTGATCCAACACGGTTTATTCCTAGAAACTCTGCGTTGCCTCAGGTCATCGCCCATCGTATTTTTTTCAATAACCATTAGCAATAGCAAAACACAATTAGCAGGCTAATTCACCATTAGCAGGCTAATTATCCGATTATTCATAACCCATTTATTAATCTAATTGACATTTCATATTGAGCACACAATATATTTCATTTCCATATTAAGGAAGCAGCATTTCATAATTGAAATACATCAGAGTACAACATGATATAGCTTCAGCACTCAGCTACCCCATTACACAACTGCACCAGTAGCAAGTTCCACATGCAACATGTAGAACCTTTCGAAATTAGCATCATAGAATGTATATAGACAGATGCATCTCATTTAGAAAACTGCTGAAGCGGAAGGCAAATATTGAGCCTTCATTCATGTTGAAGGTCTTTGCAACTTTAGGCCAATGCCGGTGGATGATTGACCGTCCGTCCTTCGTCCTCTTCGGGAACACTTCAATATTGAACCCAGGGTGTTGTATGGAAACCTTCCTCGCCTCCTGACCGTAGAGGTGGTTTGAGAGGTAATCATCGGTGAACTGCTTTGGAAAGGTCTGAAAACAAGGATGCGCATAAATATCTTCTCTATATGGAAAATGAGGCAAAGGAATAAAAAAGGCAAGGTATAATAGTTAGTACCATCTTGTAGTGAACTGATGTATTCTTCATTGTGCAGACAAAGATCTTATTGTTTTTTGTTGCTAATTTCATTATCCTAACAATCTTTCTAAGTTTCTTGATTTGATTGATATTCATGGACAACTCATTTCCCCATATGCAAAAAGGGTCAAAAAGTGGGTCAAAACCTCTAACAGCAGGACCTACATGAGTAAGACCAAATTGTTAAAAACCAAAATATTACAATGGTTCCTGCAATTGCACAATAATGTGCTATTAGACAATGGACCATGCACGTGCTAACCTTGATTGTAAACCCCAGTGCTTCCCATTGTTTCCCTGCAACCCATATAAGGTAGTTAGTCATCAGGTTAAGTAAGGGTTCGCATGCTATAAGTAAAATATGTTGATGAAAAATAAGCACATTGCAGATTCATCAGATTAATTGAAGCCACATGGAAAACCCATTTACCCAAACCAAGCATGATTAAGAACTAGGAAATATAGCACTTGTATATGTTTCTCATGTATTAACTGCATGCAAATTTGATTTATTCCTCACATGCACAACAATGCAAAATTCTACCCACGACAACTGGACATTACATTGCAGAATTGAACCAAGCAATTAACTAAACACCACAACAAATGAACCAAACATTAACTGAGCACCACATTGCACAATATAACATACTCCTAATAGAAGATCAGAGAGTTAACCAAACAGTTAACTACAACCAATTGTAGCAATTGTATTTGTTTCTCAAGTATTTACTACAACCAAATTCAATTTATTCCTCACATGGTATACAATAACAGAATGCACCTACAATTTTGTAAAGATAAATTCGATTTATTTCTCACACGGAAGACAATACAAAATTGCAGCCTGAAGAATTGAACATCACATTTACAGAATTGAACCAAATAGTTAACTAAAGACGATAACTAATAAACAAAACAGTTAATAAGTGAGCACCACATTGCACAACATATAGAACATATACACTAGAGCAACAGATTGCATGGTGAAATTAGATAGCACAATTCACTAGAATTTTTGAAGGAAAGGTAGGAGCAGCACATGCAACGGGTAAACTGAGCATGCTTAACCGGCGTAGCTAGTGATTGGCAAGGTGCTCCATCAAGATCTGGGGGTCGGCACGAATGGCAGCCATCGCGACCTCATCCGTGCATGCGGCCGTGATTTGCCTATCCGCTGCCAAATGCTCCTTGAGGTCCTAGCTATACTGCGTGCACCATGGCTTAGGCCGGCACTTTTTTGGTGGAGGGTCAGTAATTTGGGTGGAAGGTGTCGCGCTCGCGCCGGCGGTCGGGGCATGTGGGATGTGGAAGGAGGAGGAGGATGGGGGTCGGGTGTGGATTACCTGCCTGGATACAGGAGGTCGAGCAGCATGAAGGAGGGTCGCCGGCGAGGAGGCGGCAGCGCTGCAAGCAAGGATTGAAGGTTTCAACTTGGAAAGGAAGGCGGGAAGAGGGGAAATGTGGCCTTTGGTAAGGGGGCGGGGAGGTAGATATTTCCGCGGAAGCTAAAAATTTGGAATCGCTTTAGCCAAAAAACTGGCGCGCAAAGTGTCATCAGACACAGTCCCTTATTCAGAACTGTCTATGATATGTGGACATCACGAACGATTTAGATAGCTTAACCCGTGTGTGATGAGTTTGAACATCAAAAGTTTTGGTTCGAATTTCCATGGTTACAGTGGTCATCCACGTCATTGCATAATTTTGGTACACAAAGGAGACTACAACACACCCACACTTCTGAATTGAGCAAGTTCAGCAATTAAACAAAGCTAGCTGACCTAAACATTACTATAACAAATTGAATACCGGAGCTCTTAATTAAACAAAACAAAGAGTACTACTACGGCTGGTGCTCGTCGATCTCCGCCGCCGCCTCCATGTCCAACTCGTGCCCGAGGATCTCCCGGGGAAGGTTCTCCATGGCATCCATCACACCATACTCAGCAAGCATCTCACCATCCACATCCGCCTTCTCTTTGGAAAAGGCCGCCATGAGCTAGGTGTGGGTGGACGCGATCTGGGCTTGGATAGGCTCCGTCGTAGCAAGGTATGCGGCAGAGGAACGGACGACTGCTCGAACGCTCTCGGTGATTGCCAGCTCTTCGGCCATGGGTTGCCGACCGTTGTTGGAGAAGCTTCGTTCGATTTGTGCGGTGACCGCCAGGAGCTAGGCGTGGGCGGCCTCTACATGGTCGAGGGCGGCCTCCATCAGGGCTAACGCCGCCGCTGCCGAACGGAAAACTGTTGTGCCGCTCTCGCCAGTTGCTATTGTTGGGGAATGTAGTAATTTCAAAAAAATCCTACGCGCACGAAAGATCATGGTGATGCATAGAAATGAGAGGGGAGAGTATCGTCCATGTACCCTCGTAGACCGTAAGCGGAAGCGTTATGAGAACGCGGTTGATGTAGTCGTACGTCTTCACGATCCGACCGATCCAAGTACCGAACACACGACACCTCCGAGTTCAGCACACGTTCAGCTCAATGACGTCCCACGAACTCCGATCCAGCAGAGCTTCACGGGAGAGTTCCGTCAGTACGATGGCGTGATGACGGTGATGATGTTGCCACCGACGCAGGGCTTCGCCTCAGCACCGCTACGATATGATCGAGGTGGATTATGGTGGAGGGGGCACCGCACACTGCTTGGAACAATCAACTTGTGTGTCTTTGGGTGCCCCCCGCCCCCATATATAAAGGAGCAAGGGGGAAGGCTGGCCGGCCTTGGTGTGCCCCAAGGAGAGGAGGAATCCTCCTCCTAGTAGGAGTAGGATTCATCCTTTCCTAGTCCTACTAGGAAGTGGGAAGGGGGAGGAAAGAGAGGGAGAGGGATAGGGAAAGAGGGGCTGCGCCCCCTTCCCCTAGTCTAATTCGGACTCCTCATGGGAGGGGCCGCGCCACCTCTTGGGCTGCAGCTCTCTCTCTCCCCTCAGGCCCACTAAGGCCCAATACTTCCCCGGGGGGTTCCGGTAACCCCTCCGGCACACCGGTTTTCTCCGAAATCATCTGGAACACTTCCAGTGTCTGAATATAGCTGTCCAATATATCAATATTTACGTCTCAACCATTTAGGGAGTCCTCGTCATGTCCGTGATCACATCCGGGACACCGAACTACCTTCGGTACATCAAAACACATAAACTCATAATACCGATCGACACCAAACTTTAAGCGTGCGGACCCTACGGGTTCGAGAACTATGTAGACACGACCGAGACTCGTTTCCAGTCAATAACCAATTGCGGAACCTGGATGCTCATATTCGTTCCTACATATTCTACAAAGATCTTTATCGGTCAAACCGCATAACAACATACATTGTTCCCTCTGTCATCGGAATGTTACTTGCCCGAGATTCGATCATTGGTATCCTCATACCTAGTTCAATCTCATTACCGGTAAGTCTCTTTACTCCTTCTGTAATATGTCATCCCACAACTAACTCATTAGTCACAATGCTTGCAAGTCTTATAGTGATGTGTATTCCCAAGAGGGCCTAGAGATACCTCTCCGACAATCGGAGTGACAAATCCTAATCTCGATCTATGCCAACTCAACAAGTACCACCAGAGACACCTGTAGAGCACCTTTATAATCACCCAGTTACATTGTGACATTTGGTAGCACACAAAGTGTTCCTTTGGTACTCGGAAGTTGCATAATCTCATAGTCATAGGAACATGTATAAGTCATGAAGAAAGCAATAGCAAAAAACTAAACGATCATCGTGCTAAGCTAACGAAATGGGTCAAGTCAATCACATTATTCTATAATGAGGTGATCCCGTTAATCAAATGACAACTCATGTCTATGGTTAGGAAACATAACCATCATTGATTCAACGAGCTAGTCAAGTAGAGGCAAACTAGTGACACTCTGTTTGTCTATGTATTCACACATGTACTAAGTTTCCGGTTAATATAATTCTAGCATGAATAATAAACATTTATCATGATATAAGGGAATATAAATAACAACTTTATTATTGCCTCTAGGGCATATTTCCTTCAGCTATCCCCGAGGAAGATGTTGCTGTCGCCACCTAAGAAGCAACAACGGCCGTTTGGGCCGCCTTTGCCGCCCGATCGCAAATTTCAGGTATTTCGGGATGTTCTTGACCGCTGTCCAGTGATCCACTCCTGGATTACTTTGGTACCTCCCTGTTAAACTAATAGCAAGGCACACATCAGGTCTGGTACACAACATTTCATACATGTTAGAGCCTATGGCTGAAGCATAGGGAACATCTTTCATTTTCTCTCTATCTTCTACAATGGTCGGGCATTGAGTTTGACTCAACTTCACACCTTGTAACACAGGCAAGAACCCTTTCTTTTCTTGATCCATTTTGAACTTCTTCAAAACTTTATCAAGGTTTGTGCTTTGTGAAAGTCCAACTAAGCGTCTTAATCTATCTCTATAGATTTTGATGCCCAATATATAAGCAGCTTCACCGAGGTCTTTCATTGAAAAGCTCTTATTCAATTATCCTTTTATGCTATCCAAAAATTCAATATCATTTCCAATCAGCAATATGTCATCCACATATAATATTAGAAATGCTACAGAGCTCCCACTCACTTTCTTGTAAATACAGGCTTCTCCAAAAGTATGTATAAAACCATATGCTTTGATCACACTATCAAAACGTTTATTCCAACTCCGAGATGCTTGCACCAGTCCATAGATGGATCGTTGGAGCTTGCATACTTTGTAAGCGCCCTTTGGATCGATAAAACCTTCAGGTTGCATCATATACAACACTTCTTCCAGAAATCCATTCAGGAATGCAGTCTTTACATCCATTTGCCAAATTTCATAATCATAAAATGCGGCAATTTCTAACATGATTCGGACGGACTTAAGCATCGCTAAGGGTGATAAGGTCTCAACGTAGTAAACTCCTTGAACTTGTCAAAAACCTTTAGCAACAAGTCGAGATTTGTAGACAGTAACATTACCGTCAGCGTCAGTCTTCTTCTTAAAGATCCATTTATTCTCGATGGCTTGCCGATCATCGGTTAAGTCAAGAAAAGTCCATACTTTGCTCTCATACATGGATCCCATCTCAGATTTCATGGCCTCAAGTCATTTTGCGGAATCTGGGCTCATCATCGCTTCCTCATAGTTCGTAGGTTCGTCATGGTCAAGTATCATGACCTCCAGAACAGGATTACCATACCACTCTGGTGCGGATCTTACTCTGGTTGACCTACGAGGTTCGGTAGTAACTTGATGTGAAGTTACATGATCTTCATCATTAGCTTCCTCACTAATTGGTGTAGGAGTCACAGGAACAGATTTCTGTGATAAACTACTTTCCAATAAGGGAGCAGGTACAGTTACCTCATCAAGTTCTACCTTCCTCCCACTCACTTCTTTTGAGAGAAACTCCTTCTCTAGAAATCATCCATTCTTAGCAACGAATGTATTGCCTTCGGATCTATGATAGAAGGTGTACCCAACAGTCTCCTTTGGGTATCCTATGAAGACACATTTCTCCGATTTGGGTTCGAGCTTATCAGGTTGAAGCTTTTTCACATAAGCATCGCAGCCCCAAACTTTAAGAAACGACAACTTTGGTTTCTTGCCAAACCACAGTTCATAAGCCATCGTCTCAACAGATTTAGATGGTGCCCTATTGAACATGAATGCAGCCGTCTCTAAAGCATAACCCCAAAATGATAGCGGTAAATCAGTAAGAGACATCATAGATTGTACCATATCTAGTAAAGTACGATTACGACGTTCGGACACACCATTACGTTGTGGTGTTCCGGGTGGCATGAGTTGCAAAACTATTCCGCATTGTTTCAAATGAAGACCAAACTCGTAACTCAAATATTCTCCTCCATGATCAGATCGTAGAAACTTTATTTTCTTATTACGATGATTTTGCACTTCACTCTAAAATTCTTTGAACTTTTCAAAAGTTTCAGACTTATGTTTCATCAAGTAGATATACCCATATCTGCTCAAATCATCTATGAAGGTGAGAAAATAAAGATACCCGGAGCGAGCCTCAATATTCATCAGACCACACACATCAGTATGTATGATTTCCAACAAATCTATTGCTCGCTCCATAGTTCTAGATAACGGCGTTTTAGTCATCTTGCCCATGAGGCACGGTTCACAAGTACCAAGTGTTTCATAATCAAGTGATTCCAAAAGTCCATCAGAATGGAGTTTCTTCATGCGCTTTACACCAATATGACCTAAACAGCAATGCCACAAAAAAGTTGCACTATCATTATCAACTCTGCATCTTTCAGCTTCAATATTATGAATATGTGCATCACTACTATCGAGATTCATCAAAAATAGACCACTCTTCAAGGGTGCATGACCATAAAACATATTACTCATATAAATAGAACAACCATTATTCTCAGATTTAAATGAATAACCGTATCACATTAAACAAGATCCAGATATAATGTTCAGCTCAACGCTGGCACCAAATAACAATTATTCAGGTCTAAAAGTAATCCCGAAGGTAGATGTAGAGGTAGCGTGCCGATCGCGATCACATCGACTTTGGAACCATTTCCTACGTGCATCGTCACCTTGTCCTTAGCCAATCTTCGCTTAATCCGTAGCCCCTATTTCGAGTTGCAAATATTAGCAACAGAACCAGTATCAAATACCCAGGTGATACTGATACGTCCATTTTGCATCATGCTTTTATATCGATATTTATTGCATTATGGACTGTTATTTCACATTATGTCACAATACTTATGGCTATTCTCTCTTATTTTACAAGGTTTACATAAAGAGGGAGAATGCCGGCAACTGGAATTCTGGTCTGGATAAGGAGCAAATATTAGAGACCTATTCTGCGCAACTCCAAAAGTCCTGAAACTCCACGGAACGTCTTGAAAGAAATAAAGAAAAATCCACGCCAAAGATGAAGGCCAGGGGGCCCACACCCTGCTCACGAGGGTGGGGGCGCCCCCCCTAGGGCGCGCCCCCTACCTCGTGGGCCCCCTGGTGGCTCTCCGATCCCCATCTTCTCCTATATGAGGTCTTTCGATGAGAAAAAAATAAAGAAGAACTTTTCGGGATGAGACTCCTCCTCTACGAGGTGGAACCTTGGCGGATCCAATCTAGAGCTCCGGCAGAGCTGTTCTGCCGGGGATACTTCCCTCCTGGAGGGGGAAATCATCACCATCGTCATCACCAACGCTCCTCTCACCGGGAGAGGGCAATCTCCATCAACATCTTCACCAGCACCATCTCATCTCCAAACCCTAGTTCATCTCTTGTATCCAATTCTTGTCTCAAAGTCCGGGATTGGTGCTAGTAGGTTCCTAGTAGTGTTGATTACTCCTTGTAGTTGATGCTAGTTGGTTTAATTGGTGGAAGACCATATGTTCAGATCCTATATGCATATTATTACCCCTCTGATTATGAACATGAATATGCTTTGTGAGTAATTACGTTCGTTCCTGAGGACAAGGGAGAAGTCGTGCTATGAGTAGTCATGTGAATTTGGTATTCGTTTGATATTTTGATAAGATGTATGTTGTCTAGCCTCTAGTGGTGTTGTGTGAACGTCGACTACATAACACTTCACCATTATTTGGGCCTAGAGGAAGGCATTGGGAAGTAATAAGTAGATGATGGGTTGCTAGAGTGACAGAAGCTTAAACCCTAGTTTATGCGTTGCTTCGCAAGGGGCTGATTTGGACCCATATGTTTCATGCTATGGTTAGGTTTACCTTAATACTTTTGTTGTAGTTGCGGATGCTTGCAATAGAGGTTAATCATAAGTGGGATGCTTGTTCAAGTAAGAACAGCACCCAAGCACCGGTCCACCCACATATCAAATTATCAAAGTATCGAACGCGAATCATATGATCGTGATGAAAACTAGCTTGACGATATTCCCATGTGTCCTCGGGAGCGCTTTTCCTTTTATAAGAGTTTGTTCCAGCTTGTCCTTTGCTACAAAAGGATTGGGCCACCTTGCTGCACTTTATTTACTTTTGCCACTTGTTGCTCGTTACAATTTATCCTATCACAAAACTATCTGTTACCACTTATTTCAGTACTTGCAGAGAATACCTTGCTGAAAACCGCTTATCATTTCCTTCTGCTCCTTGTTGGGTTCGACACTCTTACATATCGAAAGGACTATGATAGATCCCCTATACTTGTGGGTCATCAAGATACTTTTCTGGCGCCGTTGCCGGGGAGTGTAGCGCCTTTGGTAGGTGGAATTTGGTAAGGAAAAATTTATATAGTGTGCTGAAATTTACTGTCACTTGTTACTATGGAAAGTAATACTCTGAGGGTCTTGTTCGGGGTATCTTCACCCCGTCCAGTAGATCAAAGAGTAGCTCCTCAACCTACTGAACCTATTGAAAATGAAATTCTTTATGATTATCCTTCGGGTATGATAGAAAGACTGCTAGGTGACCCTTTTACAGGAGATGGAACAAAGCATCCTGATGAGCACTTAATATATGTGGATGAAGTTTGTGGATTATTTAAGCTTGCAGGTATACCCGACGATGTTGCTAAGAAGAAGGTCTTCCCTTTATCTTTGAAGGGAGACACATTGGTATGGTATAGGCAATGTGATGATATGAGATCATGGGACTATAAAAGATTGAAGTTGGAATTTCATCAAAAGTATTACCCTATGCATCTTGTTCATCGGGATCGCAATTATATATATAATTTCTGGCCTCGCGAAGGAGAAAGCATCGCTCAAGCTTGGGGCAGGCTTAAATCAATGTTATATTCATGCCCCAATCATGAGCTCTAGAGAGAAATAATTATGCAAAGTTTTTATGCTCGGCTTTCTGAAAACAATCGCAACATGCTCGATACTTCTTGTGTTGGCTCGTTTATGATGAAGACTATTGAATTCAGATGGAATTTATTGGATAGAATTAAATGCAACTCTGAAGATTGGGACCTCGATGAAGGTAAGGAGTCAGGTATGACACCTAAGTTTTATTGTGTTAAATCTTTTATGGACACCGATATTTTCCGTAAGTATAGCACTAAATATGGACTTGACTCTGAGATAGTAGCTTCTTTCTGTGAATCTTTTGCTACTTATGTTGATCTCCCTAAGGAGAAGTGGTTTAAATATCATCCTCCCATAGAAGTAAAAGTAGCTGCACCTATTAAAGTTGAAGAAAAGACTGTCACATATAATGATCCTATTGTTCCTACTTCTTATATTGAGAAACCACCTTTCCCTGTTAGAGTAAAGGATCATGCTAAAGCTTCAACTGTTGTTCGTAAAAGCAATATTAGAACATATACACCTCCTGAGCAAGTTAAAGTAGAACCTAATATTGCTATTGTTAAAGATCTCTTGTCTGATAATATTGAAGGGCATGTTATTCAGTTCGAAGGTGAAACTGCTAGAATTGCTAAACCTTGTGCTAAAGATAAACATAGACCTGTGATAGGCGTGCCTGTTATTTTCGTTAAAATAGGAGATCATTGTTATCATGGCTTATGTGATATGGGTGCTAGTGCTAGTGTTATACGTCATGACTTATACAAAGAAATTATGCATGATATTGCACCTATTGCGTTAGAAGATATTGATGTCACAATTAAACTTGCTAATAGAGATACTATTTCACCAATTGGAATTGTTAGAGATGTTGAAGTCTTGTGTGGGAAAACTAAATATCCTGCTGATTTTCTTGTTCTTACTTCCCCACAAGATAGCTTTTGTCCTATTATATTTGGTAGACCCTTCTTGAACACTGTTAATGCTAAGATAGACTGTGAAAAGAATGTTGTTACTGTTGGCTTGGATGATATGGTTCATGAGTTTAATTTCTCTAAATTTAGTAAACAACATCGTTTGGAAGAATTGCCTAGTAAGGATGAAATTATTGGTCTTGCTTCTATTGCCGTACCTCCTAGTGATCCTTTAGAACACTATTTTCTAGACCATGAAAATGGTATTTTCATGAATGAAAGAAGGGAAATAGATGAAGTATTCTTTAAACAGGAACCTATTTTGCAACATAATTTGCCATGTTTGAGCTTAAACCTTTGCCTGATAATCTTAAATATGCTTATCTTGATGAAAAGAAGATATATCCTGTTATTATTAGTGCTAACCTTTCAGAGCATGAAGAAGAAAGATTATTGTAAACTCTGAAGAAGCATCATGCTGCTATTGGATATACTCTTGATGATCTTAAGGGCATTAGTTCCACTCTATGTCAACATTAAATAAATTTGGAAGCAGATGCCAAACCAGTTCGTGACCCTCAACGACGTCTGAATCCTAAAATGAAAGAAGTGGTAAGAAAAGAAATACTCAAGCTTCTGGAGGCAGGTATAATTTATCCCGTTGCTGATAGTGAGTGGGTAAGTCATGTCCATTGTGTCCCTAAGAAGGGAGGTATTACTGTTGTTCCTAATGATAAAGATGAATTGATTCCACAAAGAATTATCACAGGTTATAGGATGGTAATTTATTTCCGAAAATTAAATAAAGCTACTAAGAAAGATCATTACCCCTTACCTTTTATTGATCAAATGCTAGAAAGATTATGCAAACATACACACTATTACTTTCTAGATGGTTATTCTGGTTTCTCTCAAATACCTGTGTCGGATAAACATCAATCAATGACTACTTTTACATGCCCTTTTGGTACTTTTGCTTATAGACGTATGCCTTTTGGTTTACGTAATGCACCTGCTACCTTTCAAAGATGCATGATGGCTATATTCTCTGACTTTTGTGAAAAGATTTGTGAGGTTTTCATGGACAATTTTTCCGTCTATGGTTCCTCTTTTGATGATTGCTTGAGCAATCTTGATCGAGTTTTGCAGAGATGTGAAGAAACTAATCTTGTCTTGAATTGGGAAAAGTGCCACTTTATGGTTAATGAAGGTATTGTCTTGGGGCACAAAGTTTCTGAAAGAGGTATTGAAGTTGATAAAGCCAAGGTTGATGCTATTGAAAAGATGCCATGTCCCAAGGACATCAAAGGTATAAGAAGTTTCCTTGGTCATGCCGGATTTTATAGGAGGTTCATTAAGGACTTCTCAAAAATTTCTCAACCTCTGACTAATTTATTGCAAAAAGATATACCATTTGTCTTTGATGATGATGGTGTAGAAGCATTTGAAATACTTAAGAAAGCATTAGTCTCTGCACCTATTGTTCAGCCACCTGATTGGAATTTACCCTTTGAAATTATGTGTGATGCTAGTGATTATGCTGTAGGTGCTGTCCTAGGGAAAAGAGCTGATAAGAAATTAAATGTTATTCATTATGCTAGTAAGACTCTAGACAATGCTCAAAGAAATTATGCTACTACTAAAAAAGAGCTTTTAGCAGTTGTATTTGCTTGTGATAAGTTCAGATCTTATATTGTTGATTCTAAAGTAACTATTCACACTGATCATGATGCTATTAAATATCTTATGGAAAAGAAAGATGCTGAACCTAGACTTATTAGATGGGTTCTCTTGCTACAAGAATTTGATTTGAATATTGTTGATAGAAAGGGAGCTGAGAACCCCATTGCAGACAACTTGTCTAGGTTAGAGAATGTTCTTGATGACCCACTACCTATTAATGATGACTTTCCTAATGAACAATTAAATGTTATAAGTACTTCTCGTAGTACTCCATGGTATGCTGATTATGCTAATTATATTGTTGCTAAGATTATACCACCTAGCTTCACATACCAACAAAAGAAAAAGTTTTTCTATGATTTAAGACATTACTTTTGGAATGACCCACATCTTTATAAAGAAGGAGTAGATGGTGTTATTAGACGTTGTGTACCTGAGCATGAACAGGAACAGATCCTACGCAAGTGTCATTCCGAGTCTTATGAGGACACCACGCTGGAGATAGAACTGCACATAAGGTATTGCAATCCCGTAAGTTTGTCTTGTCATGTGATGAATGTCAAAGAATTGGTAGTATTAGTAGACGTCAAGAAATGCCTATGAATTATTCACTTGTTATTGAACCTTTGATGTTTGGGGCTTTGATTATATGGGACCTTTTCCTGCCTCTAATGGATACACACATATTTTAGTTGTTGTTGATTACGTTACTAAGTGGGTAGAAGCTATTCCAACTAGTAGTGCTGATCATAACACTTCTATTAAAATGCTTAAAGAAGTTATTTTTCCGAGGTTTGGAGTCCCTAGATATTTAATAACTAATGGTGGTTCACACTTTATTCATGGCGCCTTCCGTAAAATGCTTGCTAAATATGATGTTAATCATAGAATTGCATCTCCTTATCACCCACAGTCTAGTGGTTAAGTAGAGTTGAGCAATAGAGAGCTCAAATTAATTTTTCAAAAGACTATTAATAGGTCTAGAAAGAATTGGTCTAAGAAACTTGATGATGCATTATGGGCATATAGGACTGCATATAAAAATCCCATGGGTATGTCTCCGTATAAAATGGTTTATGGAAAAGCATGTCACTTACCTCTCGAACTAGAACATAAGGCATATTGGGCTATTAAAGAGCTTAACTATGATTTTAAACTTGCTGGTGAGAAGAGGTTATTTGATATTAGCTCACTTGATGAATGGCGAACCCAAGCTTATGAAAATGCCAAGTTGTTTAAAGAAAAAGTTAAAAGATGGCATGACAAAAGGATACAAAAGCGTGAGTTTAATGTAGGTGATTATTTATTGCTATACAACTCACGTTTAAGATTTTTTGCAGGAAAACTTCTCTCTAAATGGGAAGGCCCCTATGTTATCGAGGAGGTCTATCATTCCGGTGCCATAAAAATCAACAACTTCGAGGGCACAAATCCGAAGGTGGTAAACGGTCAAAGAATTAAACATTATATCTCAGGTAATCCCATAAATGTTGAAACCAATATTATTGAAACCGGAAACCCAGAGGAATACATAAGGGACACTTTCTGGAACGTTTCAGACTCCAAAAAGGAATAGGTATGTGGTACGGTAAGTAAACCGACTCCAAAACAATTTTTAAGGCAATATTTCTCCGTTTTGGAATACTTAGAAAAATAGAAAAATAAGTAGCAGTCCGGGAAGGACACGAGGGCCCCACGAGGGTGGTGGGCGCACCCCCCTACCTCGTGAGCGCCTCGTGTGTCCTCCGGACTCCGTTTTCTTGCACGATACGTATTTCGATCGGTAAAAATTCATTATATATTCTCCCGAAGGTTTTGACTCCCGTATCATGCAAACCTCCTCTGTTCTTGTTTCGAGCTGTTTTCTATCAGGGTTTTCCAGGCTAGGCATCATGTCATCTCCCTCCTCCAACAATGGTGACAACGATGCTTGGCTAATGAAGATAGATCTGAAGAGGGAAGAACTCACGAGGGTCAACAAGGATGAAAGGATCAAGAAGGCCACGGAGGATCAAGCTCCGGCAGCAAAAGACATCCTTCAACTTGATCATAACCTTCTTACCACAATTGAGATCGAAGCTTTCAAGATGATTGAGTTAGCTCGTATACAAAACAAGTATCTCACACAAGAAAATATTTTGTTGAAGGAGCATATTGTCGCACTCAAGGGCATTATTCGCAAGCTGGAGGACCTCTTATGCTTGATGTGCGCTTATCCATCACCACCACCATCTCCTCCAACAAAGAAGAATTGAGTATCTGGGTATGGGCACTCCCCTTGGCAACTGCCAAGCTTGGGGGAGGTGCCCCGGTATCGTATCACAATCACAACTCCTATCTTTACCGTTTTTCTTAGTTCGATCCTATTAGTAGTATCTTGATCTAGTAGAATAAAGTTTATGGCATGATCTAGTTTTGAGTTTTGCCTTATGATCCCTCTATGTATTCGAGTCTGTGAGTTATATATAATAAAGATTAGTGTTGAGTCAAGGGCTTTATTATTTTGCCATGATCTTGGGTGAATAAAAGAAAAGAATAAAAAGAAACAAAAATAAAAATTTCATATTGATCTTATTGAGAGTAATGACTTCACATAGAAAGAGTATGATGATTAAAAGTTGTTGGGAGTTAGCAGACATAGCTTTGGTCATTGTTGCAATTAATAGGAAGTAATAAGGAAAGAGAGGTTTTCACATATAGATATATTGTCATTGACATCTTTTATGATTGGGAGCACTCATTAAAATATGACATGCTAAAGAGTTGATGTTGGACAAGGAAGACAATGTAATGAGTTATGTCTTTCTTATATCTGAGATAATGTATGTTGTCATGGTTCCTCTAACTTGTTGAGCTTGTCTTTCCCCCTCATGCTAGCCAAATTCTCGGCACCAAGTAGAAATACTACTTGTGCTTCCAAAATCCCTAAACCAGTTTTGCCATGAGAGTCCACCATATCTACCTATGGATAGAGTAAGATCCTTCAAGTAAGTTGTCATCGGTGCAAAGCAATAAAAATTGCTCTAAATATGTATGATTGATTGGTGTGGGAGAAATAAGCTTTATACGATCTTGTGATGTGGAAGTAATAAAAGCGACAGACTGCATAATAAAGGTTCATATCAGAAGGGGCAATATAAAGTGACGTTCTTTCGCATTGAGATTTTATATATCCAACCATAAAAGCGCATGGAAACCTCTGCTTCCCTCTGCGAAGGGCCTATCATTTATTATTATCTTCTACCTTATGCAAGAGTCATGGTGATCTTCACCTTTTCTTTTTCATTTTATCCTTTGGCAAGATCAGCATGTTGGAAAGAACATGATATATATATATATCTAATTGGATGTAGGGGAGCATGAACCATTATTGTTGACATTACCCTTGAGGTAAAAGGTTGTGGGGCAAAACTATAAAGCCCCTATCTTTCTCTGTGTCTGATTAAAACTCTGTAACCACAAGTATCGCGTGAGTGTTAGCAATTATGGAGGACTAAATGATAGCTGAGTATGTGGACTTGCTTTTTATCTCTGACATAGACTCTTTCCGATGTTATGATAAATTGCAATTGCTTCAATGACTGAGATTATAGTTTGTTGGAGCCCAATAAGGTTTATGATTTATACTTTTGCATTGTGAATAGATCATCACTCGAACATAAGTAATCATATGACAAAATCTATATAAGTTGCTGTTATGAGAATAATCATGATGCCTTCATGTCCGTATTTTATTTTTATCGACGCCTCTACCGCTACATGAGGACATATTTATTGTTATCTGCTTTTCGCTTGAGGACAAGCGAGGTCTAAGCTTGGGGGAGTTGATACGTCCATTTTGCATCATGCTTTTATATCGATATTTATTGCATTATGGACTGTTATTTCACTTTATGTCACAATACTTATGGCTATTCTCTCTTATTTTACAAGGTTTACATAAACAGGGAGAATGCCGGCAGCTGGAATTCTCGTCTGGATAAGGAGCAAATATTAGAGACCTATTCTGTGCAACTCCAAAAGTCCTGAAACTCCACGGAACGTCTTAAAAGAAACCAAGAAAAATCCATGCCAAAGATGAAGGCCAGGGGGCCCACACCCTACTCACGAGGGTGGGGGGCGCCCCCCTAGGGTGCGCCCCCCTACCTCGTGGGCCCCCTGGTGGCTCTCCGATGCCCATCTTCTCCTATATGAGGTCTTTCAATGAGAAAAAGTTAAAGAAGAACTTTTCGGGATGAGACTCCGCCGCCACGAGGCAGAACCTTGGCGGATCCAATCTAGAGCTCCGGCAGAGCTGTTCTGCCGGGGATACTTCCCTCCCGATGGGGGAAATCATCACCATCGTCATCACCAACGCTCCTCTCATCGGGAGAGGGCAATCTCCATCAACATCTTCACCAGCACCATCTCATCTCCAAACCCTAGTTCATCTCTTGTATCCAATTCTTGTCTCAAAGTTCGGGATTAGTGCTAGTAGTGTTGATTACTCCTTGTAGTTGATGCTAGTTGGTTTAATTGATGGAAGATCATATGTTCAGATCTTATATGCATATTATTACCCCTCTGATTATGAACATGAATATGCTTTGTGAGTAATTACGTTCATTCCTGAGGACAAGGGAGAAGTCTTGCTATGAGTAGTCATGTGAATTTGGTATTCGTTTGATATTTTGATAAGATGTATGTTGTCTAGCCTCTAGTGGTGTTATGTGAATGTCGACTACATAACACTTCACCATTATTTGGGCCTAGAGGAAGGCATTGGGAAGTAATAAGTAGATGATGGGTTGCTAGAGTGACAGAAGATTCGACCCTAGTTTATGCGTTGCTTCGTAAGGGGCTGATTTGGACCCATATGTTTCATGCTATGGTTAGGTTTACCTTAATACTTTTGTTGTAGCTGCGGATGCTTGCAATAGAGGTTAATCATAAGTGGGATGCTTGTTCAAGTAAGAACAGCACCCAAGCACCGGTCCACCCACATATCAAATTATCAAAGTATCGAACGCGAATCATATGAACGTGATGAAAACTAGCTTGACGATATTCCCATGTGTCCTCGGGAGCGCTTTTCTGTTTATAAGAGTTTGTTCCGGCTTGTCCTTTGCTACAAAAGGATTGGGCCACCTTGCTGCACTTTATTTACTTTTGCCACTTGTTGCTCGTTACAATTTATCCTATCACAAAACTATCTGTTACCACTTATTTCAGTACTTGCAGAGAATACCTTGCTGAAAACCGCTTATCATTTCCTTCTGCTCCTCGTTGGGTTCGACACTCTTACTTATCGAAAGGACTATGATAGATCCCCTATACTTGTGGGTCATCAGATACTACGAGCATTAGTAAGGTACACATCAATAACATGTATATCACATATACCTTTGTTCACCTTGCCATCCTTCTTATCCCCCAAATACTTGGGGCAGTACCGCTTCGAGTGACCAGTCCCTTTGCAGTAGAAGCACTCAGTCTTAGGTTTAGGTCCATACTTGGGCTTCTTCACTTGAGCAGCAACTTGCTTGCCATTCTTCATGAAGTTCCCCTTCTTCCCTTCACCCTTTTTCTTGAAACTAGTGGTCTTGTTGACCATCAACACTTGATGCTCCTTCTTGATTTCTACCTCTGCATCCTTTAGCATTGCGAAGAGCTCGGGAATCGTCTTATCCATCCCTTGCATATTATAGTTCATCACGAAGTTCTTGTAGCTTGGCAGCAGTGATTTAAGAACTCTGTCAATGACACTATCAACAGGAAGATTAACTCCCAGTTGAGTCAAGTGGTTATGGTACCCAGACATTCTGAGTATATGTTCGCTGACAGAACTATTCTCCTCCATCTTGTAGAAGTAGAAGTTATTGGAGACTTCATATCTCTCAGTCCGTGCATTTGCTTGAAATATTAACTTCAACTCCTGGAACCTGTCATAAGCTCCATGACGTTCAAAATGTCGTTGAAGTCCCGGTTCTAAGCCATAAAGCATGGCACACTGAACTATTGAGTAGTCATCAGCTTTGCTCTGCCAGAAGTTCATAACATCTGGGGTTGCTCCTGCAGCAGGTTTGGCACCTAGCGGTGCTTCCAGGACGTAATTCTTCTATGCAGAAATGAGGATAATCCTCAAGTTATGGACCCAGCCCGTGTAATTGCTACCATCATCTTTCAACTTTGCTTTCTCAAGGAGCGCATTAAAATTCAACGGAACAACAACACGGGCCATCTATCTACAACAACATAGACATGCCAAATACCATCAGGTACTAAGTTCATGATAAATTAAAGTTCAATTAATCATATTACTTCAGAACTCCCACTTAGACAGACATCCCTCTAATCATCTAAGTGATCATGTGATTCATATCAACTAAACCATGTCCAATCATCACGTGAGATGGAGTAGATTTCAATGGTGAACATCACTATGTTGATCATATCTACTATATGATTCACGCTCGACCTTTCAGTCTCAGTGTTCCGAGGCCATATTTGCATATGCTAGGCTCGTCAAGTTTAACACAAGTATTCTGCGTGTGGAAAACTGGCTTGCACCCGTTGTATGTGAACGTAGAACTTATCACACCCGATCATCACGTGGTGTCTCGGCATGACGAACTTTCGCAACGGTGCATACTCAAGGAGAACACTTATACCCTGAAACTTAGTGAGAGATCATCTTATAATGCTACCGTCGATCTAAGCAAAATAAGATGCATAAAGATAAACATCACATGCAATCAATATAAGTGATGTGATATGGCCATCATCATCTTGTGCCTATGATCTTCATCTCCAAAGCACCGTCATGATCACCATCGTCACCGGCTTGACACCTTGATCTCCATCGAAGCATCATTGTCGTCACGCCAACTATTGCTTCCATGACTATCGTTACCGCTTAGTGATAAATTAAAGCAATTACATGGCGATTGCATTTCATACAATAAAGTGACAACCATATGGCTCCTGCCAGTTGCTGATAACTCTGTTACAAAACATGATCATCTCATACAATAAAATTTAGCATCATGTCTTGACCATATCACATCACAACATGCCCTGCAAAAACAAGTTAGACGTCCTCTACTTTGTTGTTGCAAGTTTTACGTGGCTGCTATGGGCTGAGCAAGAACCATTCTTACCTACGCATCAAAAACCATAATGCGATATAGTGATTTCTTTTTGATCTTCAGAAAGAACCCTGTTCATTGACTCTGATTCAACTAAAGCTGGAGAAACAGACACCCACTAGCCACTTGTGTGCAAAGCACGTCGGTAGAACCAGTCTCGCGTAAGCGTACGCGTAATGTTGGTCTGGGCCGCTTCATCCAACAATGCCGCTGAATCAAGAATCAACTAGTGACGGCAAGCAATATGTATATACCCACGCCCACAACTCCTTTGTGTTCTACTCATGCATATAACATCTATGCATAAAGCTAGCTCGGATGCCACTGTTGGGGAACGTAGTAATTTCAAAAAAATTCCTACGCACACGCAAGATCATGGTGATGCATAGCAATGAGAGGGGAGAGTATCGTCCATGTACCCTCATAGACCGTAAGCGGAAGTGTTATGAGAATGTGGTTGATGTAGTCGTACATCTTCACGATCCAACCGATCCAAGTACCGAACACACGGCACCTCCGAGTTCAGCACACGTTCAGCTCAATGTCGTCCCACGAACTCCGATCCAGCAGAGCTTCACGGGAGAGTTCCGTCAGCACGACGGCGTGATGACGGTGATGATGTTGCTACCGACGCAGGGCTTCGCCTAAGCACCGCTACGATATGATCGAGGAGGATTATGGTGGAAGGGGGCACCGCACACGGCTTGCAACAATCAACTTGTGTGTCTTCGGGTGCCCCCCTGCCCCCGTATGTAAAGGAGCAAGGGCGGAGGCCGGACGGCCTTGTTGCGCCCAAAGGAGAGGAGAAATCCTCCTCCTAGTAGGAGTAGGATTCATCCTTTCCTAGTCCTACTAGGAAGGGGAAGGGGGAAGGACAGAGAGGGAGAGGGAGAGGGAAAGAGGGGCCGCCGCCCATTCCCCTAGTACAATTCGGACTCCTCATGGGAGGGGGTGTTCCACGTCCTGGGCTACAGCCCTCACTCTCCCCTCAGGACCACTAAGGCCCAATACTTCCCCGGGGGTTCCGGTAACCCCTTCAGCACTCTAGTTTTCTCCGAAATGATCCGTAACACTTCCGGTGTCCGAATATAGCCGTCCAATACATCAATCATTATGTCTCGACCATTTCGAGACTCCTCATCATGTCCGTGATCACATCCGGGACTCTAAACTACCTTCGGTACATAAAAACACATAAACTGTAGCGACCAGACCTCAAATAGTCTGATCTGTGTGCTCCGGTGTCATCCACCATCCTAAAAGAGTAGAAAAGATGAGAAGTTGGTGAATCAAAAGAAAACTCTATGGGCTCAGTGACTGGCATGAACGTCCTTCCTGGAACTTGAACTTGAATCATCCAGCGCTCTTCTTATGGTAGAGTGGCGTTGTAGGTTCTGGTGAAGCTTGGTACTCCTATGTTCAGGTATCTAGTGACTTCCTTCAAGTGACGTCCAAAGGGTGTATCTTCATCCGGTTGCGTGAACTTGTTCCTTGCATCCGCCATCCTAAAAGAGTAGAAAAGATGAGAAGTCAGAAGAGGAGAGAGTGAAAAGTGATCTAGGTCTTTTAGATTAGTGGTCGTGTCCTACAGTCAGCGTGTGCTCTGATACCATCTATGTAGCGACCAAACCTCAAACAGTCTGATCTATGTGCTCCGGTGTCATCCCTGGATCAGTAATGCTGAAACCACATAGAACTCGAAGGATTTATAGCAGAGTAGCAATCACACACTTATTACATTGAGTGTCTCCATAGAGAACTTATTACAATAAATATGGCTTAAGGCCATCTAATAACTGAAAGTGTGTTATATCGACTAGAGGGGGGGGGGTGAATAGGCGATTTTTATGAAAGTCTTCAAAACGTGGAAGTTATGAAGACAAACGATAGAAATAAACCTATTACCCTGGAGTGGAAGGTAGACTACACTAGGCAAGCCATAGTCAAATATTCAATGGAGTGAAAGCACAATGACTAATAGCAGCAATGTAGTAAGGATCAGGTAGGAAGATATTATGAAGCCAAACAGAACACACAGTCACTCAGTGAAGATAAAAGATAGTGCAATCATACAATGACTTCACAAGGAGTAACAGTAAGTAAAGAGAAGGGAAGGATGAAACCAGTGACTCGTTGAAGACAATGATTTGTTGGACTAGTTCCAGTTGCTGTGACAACTATACATCTGGTTAGGGCGGCTAGGTATTTAAACCTAAGGACACACAGTCCCGGACACCCAGTCCTGAACACGCAGATCAGGACACCCAATCCTCACCGTATTCCCCTTGAGCTAAGGTCACACAGACCTCGCCCAATCACTCTAGTAAGTCTTCAAGGTAGACTCCCAAACCTTCACAGACTTCATTCACCGGCGATCCACAATGTCTCTTGGATGCTCAGAATGCGACGCCTAACCGGCTGGAGCATTCATAGTCCTCAACTGTAATAAGTCTTCAGATCACAGAGACAAGAAGACTTAAGTGATGCCCAATTCTCTTTGGCTCTGGGTGGTTAGGGCTTTATCCTCGCAAGGAATTCTCTCCCAAAGGCTTCGAGGTGGGTTGCTCTCAAACGACAAAAGCCGTATACTAACTCTGAGCAGCCAACCATTTATGGTTGTAGGGGGTGGGCTATTTATAGCCACTAGGCAACCCGACCTGATTTGTCCGAAATGACCCTGGGCCACTAAGGAACTGACAGGTGTTCCAACGGTCAGATTTCAAACTCACACGGCAACTCAACAATCAAAGGCTCTGTGGGAGCAGCCCGTTCTTTCTTGGTCTTCCTCTTCTTCTTGGCGGGGGCAGTAGGAGAGGCTTTAGGATGTTTCCTCTTCCTAGCTTCAGCCTCAGCAGTCCTCGTCTTCTTCAGCTCTGAAGCGGTTGACCGGGCTTTTGGCTTCGAGCTAGTCATTCTAGTTGGGAAGACAATGGGATCTGCTTCCTGCCTTGGTGCGAGAGGTTCGGTCATAATGGGCTTCTTCTTCTGCTTAGCAGCCATCCTGGGATCAATGCCCGGACGCCCAAGGGCCTTGTGCTTCTCAGCTTCGTTGTAGCCTTGCACACACTTGTCAGCCAGGCTCTTCATGCGCTCCCGAGAACCCTGAGCTTCTGCGCGCTTCTTGAGAAAGGCTTCTTTGAGCTCGTGCAGCATAATCTTGAAGTTTTTCACCTCTTGCATGCTGAGCTTGGCCATATGCTTCTTGAACTGAGCCTTTTCATAGTCAATCTTTTGCTCTAGTTCGACGATGCGATGAGCGAGAGCTAGCTCTGAAGCAATGGCGCCATGGAAGGCGACACTGAGCTGCAGATCTTCGAAGCTGATGTTTGGCGTGTCAAACCACTCATCGATGAAGTTGTGGATGATTGTCACGTCAAAGAGAGGCAGATCATTGAAGATTGCTGCTTCTTCTTTGCTCTTGATGAGTTGCTCAAGAGCGTCATCTGCAAGATCTTCATCACTTGACAGATCAATGGCGTCGTTGCGCAGAATGGCAGCAGCTGTCAGCTCGTGGCCGGTGTGTGGCAGAGGCATCTTGACCTTCTGGGGCTTGGAGATGCGTGACAAATCTTCAGACTGCACACTGTCTTCAGGAGGTGCAGTTGCCAGTGGCTTCGCCCATGTGATTTTTGGTGCAGAGGTCGGCTTTGAAGCTTTTGGCTGCATCAGCTTCTTTGGCTTCGGCGCTGCAGGCGCTTCAGATGATTCAGCGTCATCTGCAGGCTCATTCATAGCTTTCCCTTGAACCACGATGTGAGTGATAAGACCTTCAAGATTGTAGAAGGGCCCAAGAAGATTGGGTTCAGCTTCGCGAGTTCCATCGGCACGGGGAGCAGAGGGACCAGGGTTGAAATCTAAACCCAAAGTCTTCTTGTTCTGCTTCGCTGAGTTCTGGGCAAACTGGAAGTTGCGCTTAAACAGATTGTCATCACGACACCATAGCAGAGACGATGGGTCAGCATCCGCAGGCTGTGGTCCACGGACCATGCAGGGATAGAAGCCTTGTTCAATGGCTTCATCTCTGGTCCTGGGTTGAAGATTTTTGTAGAGGATGTCTCCCCATGGTCGCTTGATGGCATTCTTTTCAGCATATTCCTTGGTCACAAATCTATACTTGAACCACTGTTCAGCCCAATAGCGTCGAATCCATTGGATTCGCGTCTTGCGCTGATTGTAATCCTCTTCAGGATCGGTCTTGTACAGCTCTGAGAGGTCATCAGGCAGATCTCTTGATGTTTCTCCTCGACGCTTTCTGCCACCCTTCCTTGCTGATTTTTCTGAAGCCATGAACTTTAAACTGAAAGGCTTCAATACGTTCAAAGGCTTCAAAGGTTTTCGCTTGTTGGACAAACAGGAACTGGCTTCGGGAGAATTTATGTGATACTGTAAGAATTCTGCAAATGAATGCAGACTATGAGAACCAATGGATTCTCCCACGGACATGTACCTGTGACAACATTAAGGTGCGAGGGAAGGGGAAGAGGTCATATGCATTCTCAGAAGATTTTGAAGATAAATCAGTTTAGAAGACATTGACCTCATCGTGCGAAGACATTCACTCATAGATAAGGAGTTGGTTCCAGATTTGTACGAATCCACGAATCAGTACAAGTGAGGAATCTAACTACTTTGTGAAGCATAAGTGAATATACTAGGCATGTTATGAGATGTAGTATGAAAGAGATCCAACTTGTGTGAATAGAAACTGCTTGTGGTAGAAAGTGATAAAGCTATAGGATCACAGGGGCTGTAAAAAGGAGGTTTTATTTACCACACGAAGAACTACTAGATTGAGTGGAAGAGGAGGCCTAGCAGTTCGATCATCCATGCCCTAACTTGGCGACGGAGGACACCTACGGAGACGGCGGAGAAGACGATGTCCGCGGTCGGTGTGAAGACGGCATCGGAGAGGTTGCGGCAGCGAAGCGCTTCGTCGCCGGCGTCGTCGAGGGCTAGCGATGGCGCTAGGTTTCATGCAAGAGTGGAAGAAGAGATAATGACTGCTGTGAGGTGTGTATTTATAGGCACAGGGGCGGCACTGCGTTATTACACAGGTGCCCCTGGCGATTCACATCTGAGGAACATGTGGCCATCATGCAACATGTCGGGGGTTGTTCCACGTCCCATGCACTCCTGGATTGTCGGGTGGTCGTTCCCACTTCTCCGGGTTTCAGGTGAAGGAATGAGCATTGAAAACGGACTTAATGGTTGTCTCTGTATCTTCTGCTGACAAGGATGCAGAGAAGACATTCGACAGTTTCAATAGAATGAATATGATTTGGAGAGATAGAGTTTGAGATAGAAAGCATAGAGAGGTTAGGGTCCGATCACATTCACTTAGTTCAAAAGATTCAACAAGAAGACATAGCTATAAGTGAATGTTGTAGAGGACCGAACACTATTATATATATATAATCAACATAGTGAAGATAATCATGAAGACATGTTGAAATTGAAGCCAAACCAAATGTGAAGACATAGCAAATGTAACGCCATGAGTGAAACACTTCAAACAGAACATTTTGGTGGTGGCGTTACCCACCGTATGGGAAGTATTAGACCCAGACACGGCGCACAATTATCGTGGCGCTCCGAAGTCAAATTCCACATTAATGTATTTACACTTAGAATGTATGTCTTCATTGATTGAAGATATACTTTACTTCGTGTGTCGCACATCTAAGTCATCAATATGCATAAGTGTTAGGATTTGTGCCTGATCACAGGACATTTGTGGATTCCAGGATATTTAGCTCACACCGTAACTTGCAAAATCTCTTCTCATCCAAGGGCTTGGTGAAGATATCTGCCAATTGCTCTTCAGTGTTGACGTGTATGATATCAATATCTTCCTTCACAACATGATCTCTTAGAAAGTGATGACGAATCTCAATGTGCTTTGTCTTCGAGTGCTGAACTGGGTTGTTGGCAATCTTGATGGCGCTTTCGTTGTTGCAGTAGAGTGTCACTTGCTTCAGATGAATGCCATAGTCCTTGAGTGTTTGCTTCATCCACAGAAGCTGAGCGCAGCAAGATCCAGCAGCAATGTATTTAGATTCAGCAATGGAGAGAGATACACAGTTCTGCTTCTTTGAAGACCAACATACAAGTGATCGTCCCAGAAAGTGACATGTGCCTGATGTAGACTTGCGATCCACTTTGTCACCAGCATAATCAGCATCCAAGAATCCAACCAAATCAAACTCTAAGCCCTTTGGATACCATAATCCTAGAGTTGGGGTGTGAGCCAAATATCGAAGAATTCACTTCACAGCTAAGTGATGCGACTCCTTTGGTGCCGCTTGGAATCGAGCACACATGCAAACACTAAGCATAATATCTGGCCTAGATGCACATAGATAAATCAAAGAACCAATCATGGAGCGCTATACCTTTTGATCGAACTCTTTACCATTGTCGTCAGGACCCAGATGATGCTTGGCTAGCATGAGCGTCGTGAAGCCTTTGCAGTCTTGCATACCGAACTTCTTCAGGAAATCTTTGAGATACTTCTCTTGAGATATGAAGATGTCGTTGCGTTGTTGTCGTATTTGGAGACCGAGGAAGAACTTCAGCTCTCACATCATGGACATCTGATATTGCTCTTGCATCATATATCCAAACTCTTCACTGTACTTCTGATTGGTGCAGCCGAAGATAATGTCATCCACATATATTTGGCACACAAAAAGTTCACCATCATATGTCTTCGTGAAGAGAGTGGGGTCTAGGGAACCAGGTATGAAGCCTTTGCTCTTCAGGAAGTACTTGAGTGTGTCATACCAGGCCCGAGGGGCTTGTTTGAGGCCATACAGTGCCTTGTTGAGCTTGTATACCATGTCAGGATGTTTCGGATCTTCAAAGCTAGGCGGTTGTGCAACATACACTTCTTCTTCAATCTTGCCATTGAGAAAGGCGCTCTTCACATCCATTTGATATAGAAGTATGTTATGATGATTTGCATAGGCCAGCAGTATGTGTATGGCTTCAAGTCGAGCCACAGGAGCAAATGTTTCATCGAAGTCAATGCCTTCCACTTGAGTATATCCTTGAGCAACGAGACGAGCTTTGTTTTAGACAACTTGACCATGCTCGTCTTGCTTGTTTCGGTATATCCATTTCGTGCCTAATATATTGTGCTTCCGAGGATCAGGACGCTTAACCAGTTCCCATACATTATTCAGCTCAAACTGTTGAAGCTCTTCTTGCATAGCTTGAATCCATTCAGGTTCCATGAAGGCTTCTTCAACTCTCTTGGGTTCTGTTATTAAGACGAATGCGAAGTGCCCACAGAAATTTGCCAGCTGAGTTGCCCTTGAACGAGTGAGTGGACCAGGTGCATTGATGCTATCAATTATTCTCTCAATCTTCACTTCATTGGCAACACGAGGATGTACAGGGCGAAGGTTTTGCTTTTGCTGATCATTGTCATTGTTAGTGGAATTGTCTTCAGGCTGAGCATTGTCTTCAGGTTGATCAGGTGCGGAGATGATAAGTTCCTCTTCAGGTTGAGCTTCAGAGGGTATGATTTCTCCGGTTCCCATAAGCTTGATTGATTCGCTGGATGGAACTTCATCTAGCACATTTGGGAGGTGCTCTCTTTGTGAACCATTAGTCACATCAAACCGCACATCCACTGTTTCAACCACTTTATAATGAAAGAGATTGAAGACTCTATAGGAGTGTGAATCCTTTCCATATCCAAGCATAAAACCCTCATGTGCTTTTGGTGCAAATTTTGAAGTGTGATGTGGATCCTTGATCCAGCACCTGGCGCCAAATACTCTGAAGTAACTGACATTTGGCTTCTTGCCAGTAAGGAGCTCATAAGATGTCTTGTCCAGAAGCTTGTGAAGATAAACACGATTGATTGTATGGCATGCAGTATCAATGGCTTCAGGCCAGAATTTTCTTGGAGTCTTGTATTCATCAAGCATCATTCGGGCCATCTCAATGAGTATTCTGTTCTTGCGTTCGATGACGCCATTCTGCTGTGGCGTGTACGGGGCTGAGAATTCATGTGTGATGCCCAAGGTATCAAGATATGTATCATGGCCGTGTTCTTGAATTCAGTGCCATTGTCACTTCTGATGTGCTTTATCTTAGCGCCATAGTTGTTCATTGCTCGATTGGCGAAGCGTCTAAAGACATCCTGCACTTCAGTCTTGTAGAGGATTATGTGCACCCAAGTATATCTAGAATAATCATCAACAATGACAAAGCCATAGAGGCAAGCAGTAGTAGTAAGAGTTGAGTAATGAGTGGGAGCGAAAAGATCCATGTGGAGCAGTTTGAAGGGTCGAGTGGTTGTCATGATTGTCTTCGAGGGATGTTTGGCCCTCGTCATCTTCCCTGCTTCACAGGCACTGCATAAGTGATCTTTCTTGAACTTGACGCCCTCGATGCCTATGACATGCTTCTTCTTTGCAAGGGTGTGGAGGTTCCTAATGCCAGCATGCCCTAGCCTCTAATGCCAGAGCCAGCATTCTAAAGCCTTTGCTAGAATACATACGGCAAGCTGTGGTCCTGCCGAGAAATCTACTACATACAAATCATCTTTCCGATACCCTTCAAACACTAGAGACTTGTCAAATTCCATTAGTACAAGGCAGCGATATTTTCCAAATATTATGATCATGTTCAAATCGCAAAGCATTGAGACAGACATTAAGTTGAATCCAAGGGATTCAACAAGCATGACTTTATCCATGTGTTGATCCTTTGAGATTGTAACTCTACCTAGACCCAGTACCTTACCTTTACCAGTGTCAGCAAATGTGATGTGACTCTTGTCGGATGGACGTAAGGTTGAGTCCATAAGAAGGCTTCTTTTGCCAGTCATGTGATTGGTACACCCACTATCAATAATCCATTCTGAAGACGCTGGTGTCGTACCCTACAGTGCAGTTAGGGGGATAGGCTTCACGAAGAGAATTGTGAAGCAAAAACATTTGACGAACCAGTGGGTTATGAAAGCTTAGATCCAGATTAGGACTAATAGGGAGAGTAGCAAGCGATTCAGGAACGAAGTACATAGTAAGACGATTCGGGCATTTGATCTTGCGCCCTACAAGATGTTTAAGGTCCCCAGCAATAGCGTCAGATGATTTTGGTTTTCTGCTGGAGACCTTTCCCTACAAAAGAGAGTTAAGCTTTCTTAGCCACCCACATCTTCAAGGGTGACTTAGAAGCAATAAGTCTAAGTGCAGCGTCTGAGAACTTTGGCTTTGGATCCCTAGCAAAAAGTCTTGCAGGCGTACAATAGTACTCATAAGAATAAGCAGAATAGTTCTTGGTCTTATGAACATGGTGGTTTGATGAACCGCGCTCATATTCATAGGCCTGAGTATGGTTTCCCTGCAAAACATTTGCATTAGTGCGACTCAGGTGAGTAATATGTCTGTATGACGCCTTTGGACCGTATGAAGCCTGTGGTCTGAGGTTTGTCTTCTTCACGTGTGGTGTCATGATGACATTCACAGGAAGATTCTCCAGACACTTTTTCGGAACCCAGATCTTCTTCATAGGCGGTCCATTCCTACAGTTAGTACCAATGTACCTGGCAAACACTTCACCATTCTGATTCTTAAACAGTTTATAGTTTGCATCAAAGGATTCATCAATTACAATGGGGTTTGCACAAGTGAAGCCAGATAGAGTGGATAGATCTGCTGAAGATTCCTTTGCAGCAACCCATGTGGTTTTGGGGTACTGCTCAGGTTTCCAGTAAGAGCCATCAGCATTCATTTTCCTTACGAACCCAACACCCTCTTTCCTCGGGTTTCGGTTCAAGATCTGCTTTTTGAGGACATCACATAGTGTCTGATGCCCTTTAAGACTTTTGTACATCCCTGTTTCAAGCAATGTCTTCAACCTAGCATTCTCATCAGCAATAGCAGTGGAATCCTCAGCAGAGGGGTTAGTTCCCACATCAAGAGTTGAAGATGTTGCAACAGTAGCAGCAGTAGAACATTCAGCAACAGTAGTAGCATTATCACGCTCAATGCACTTAAGACATGGTGGTTCAAATCCTTCTTGAGCGGAACTGATCTGTTTGGAGCGAAGTGACTCATTTTCCTTTTGAAGATCTTCATGAGCCGCTCTCAATTTCTCAAGATGTTGCTTCCTTTGAAGATAATCATAGGAAAGCTTTTCATGAGTTGTTGAGAGTGTTTCATGACGACTTTCAAGTTCCTCATACTTAACGTGAAATTTTTTTATGTCTTCAATTAAGGACTCAGATCGAGTCATTTCAGCGCCTAACAGATCATCGCTTTTGTCTAACAGTTTTTGAATATGTTCCATGGCTTTCTGTTGTTCAGTTACAATTTTAGCAAGTGTTTTGTAGCTGGGTTTTGAACCACCATCAGAGTCATCGTCACTGGATGTTTGATAGTGAGTACTGTGTGTGTTTACCTTGGCACCGCGTTCCATGAAGCAGTAGGTAGGAGCGGAGTAGTCCTTGTCATTTGCATCGGTGTCGGTGATGAGGTCATTGTCTTCACTGTTGAAGATGGACTTGGCAACATATGCTGTAGCCAGACTTGCGACGCCAGAATCGGACTCCTCCTCAGACTCCACCTCCGCCTCCTCAGAAGCGGACTCCTCCTCTGAATCCATTTCCTTGCCAACAAACGCACGTGCCTTGCCAGATGAGCTCTTCTTGTGTGATGAAGACTTTGAAGAAGACTAGGAAGAAGACTTTGAGTATTTCTTCTTCTTCTTGTCGTCAGAGTCATATTCCTTGCTCTTCTTCTTCTTTTTGTTCTCATTGTCCCACTGAGGACACTCAGAGATAAAGTGGCCAGGTTTCTCGCACTTGTGACATGTTTTCTTCTTGTAGTCATGAGCAGAAGCTTCATCATTCCTTGAGCTTGATCGTGAAGACTTTCTGAAACCTTTCTTCTTGGTGAATTTTTGGAACTTCTTCACAAGCATAGCAAGTTCCCTTCCAATGTCTTCAGGATCATCAGAACTGCTGTCAGATTCTTCTTCAGATGAGGAGACAACTTTTGCCTTCAAGGCACGAGTTCGCCCATAGTTAGGACCGTCGATATCTCTTTTCTCAGAAAGCTGAAACTCATGTGTGTTGAGCCTCTCAAGTATGTCAGATGGATCGAGTGTCTTGAAATCAGGACGTTCTTGAATCATCAGGGCTAGGGTGTCAAACGAACTGTCAAGTGACCTCAGTAGTGTCTTGACGACTTCATGCTTGGTGATCTCAGTAGCGCCAAGGGCTTGAAGCTCATTCGTGATGTCAGTGAGTCGATCAAATGTGAGCTGGACGTTCTCATTGTCATTTCTCTTGAAGCGGTTGAAGAGGTTGCGAAGGACACTGATTCTTTGATCTCTCTGGGTTGAGACGCCTTCGTTGACCTTGGAGAGCCAGTCCCAGACTAGCTTAGATGTTTCCAAAGCACTCACGCGGCCATACTGTCCTTTGGTCAGATGACCACAGATGATATTCTTGGCAGTAGAGTCCAGTTGAACGAACTTCTTGACGTCAGCTGCGGTGACACCTTCTCCAGCCTTGGGAACGCCGTTCTTGACGACATACCATAGGTCGACATCAATGGCATCAAGATGCATGCGCATCTTATTCTTCCAGTAGGGATATTCAGTTCCATCGAAGACGGGGCACGCAGCGGAGACTTTAATTATCCCTGCAGTCGACATAGCTAAAACTCCAGGTGGTTAAACCGAATCACACAGAACAAGGGAGTACCTTGCTCTGATACCAATTGAAAGTGTGTTATATCGACTAGAGGGGGGGGGGGTGAATAGGCGATTTTTATGGAAGTCTTCAGAACGTGGAAGTTATGAAGACAAACGATATAAATAAACCTATTACCATGCAACGGAAGGTAGACTACACTAGGCAAACCATAGTCAAGTATTCAATGGAGTGAAAGCACAATGACTAATAGCAGCAATGTAGTAAGGATCAGGTAGGAAGATATTAAGAAGCCAAATAGAACACGCAATCACTCAGTGAAGATAAAAGATAGTGCAATCATACAATGACTTCACAAGGACCAACAGTAAGTAAAGGGAAGGAAAGGATGAAACCAGTGACACGTTGAAGACAATGATTTGTTGGACCAGTTCCAGTTGCTGTGACAACTGTACGTCTGGTTAGGGCGGCTAGGTATTTAAACCTGAGGACACACAGTCCCGGACACCCAGTCCTGAACACGCAGCTCAGGACACCCAGTCCTCACCGTATTCCCCTTGAGCTAAGGTCACACAGACCTCGCCCAATCACTCTGGTGAGTCTTCAAGTTAGACTCCTAAACCTTCACAGACTTCGTTCACCGGCGATCCACAATGTCTCTTGGATGCTCAGAACGCGACGCCTAACCGGCTGGAGGATTCACAGTCCTCAAGTGTAATAAGTCTTCAGATCACACAGACAAGAAGACTTAAGTGATGTCTAATTCTCTTTGGCTTTGGGTGGTTAGGGCTTTATCCTCGCAAGGAATTCTCCCTCAAAGGCTTCAAGGTGGGTTTCTCTCAAACGACAAAAGCCATACACTAACTCTGAGCAGCCAACCGTTTATGGTTGTAGGGGGTGGGCTATTTATAGCCACTAGGCAACCCGACCTGATTTGTCCGAAATGACCCTGGGTCACTAAGGAACTGACACGTGTTCCAACGGTCAGATTTCAAACCCACACGACAACTTTACTTGGGCTACAAGCAAAGCTGACTTGTCCGACTCTGGACAAGATTCGCTCTCATAGTCTTCACTCGAAGACATTGGTTTTGGTTAAGCATCACTTCAGTCATTCTGACTGGTTCTCTTGGACCCCACTTAACAGTACGGTGGTTCCTATGACTCAATAAAGAAGAAAAAGAACCACGAATTATCTAAGTCTTCGAGCTCCATTAGCTTCATGCGATGTCTTCTCTTGTCATAGTCTTCAATGTGAGTATCTTCATATACCACCTTTGACATCAATGTCTTCATACATTTTTAGGGGTCATCTCTGGTAGGAAAACCGAATCAATGAGGGACTTCTACCTGTGTTATCCTACAATTCTCACAAACACATTAGTCCCTCAACTAGGTTTGTCGTCAATACTCCAAAACCAACTAGGGGTGGCACTAGATGCACTTACAGTACTTCTGATTTGTGCAGCCGAAGATGATGTCATCCACATATATTTGGCACACGAACAGTTCACCATCATATGTCTTCATGAAGAGAGTGGGGTCTAGGGAACCAGGTATGAAGCCTTTGCTCTTCAGGAAGTATTTGAGTGTGTCATACCAGGCCCGAGGGGCTTTTTTGAGGCCATATAGTGCCTTGTTGAGTTTGTATACCATGTCAGGATGTTTCGGATCTTCAAAGCCAGGCGGTTGTGCAACATACACTTCTTCTTCAATCTTGCCAGTGAGAAAGGCGCTCTTCACATCCATTTGATATAGAAGTATGTTATGATGATTTGCATAGGCCAGCAGTATGCGTATGGCTTCAAGTCGAGCCACATGAGCAAATGTTTCATCGAAGTCAATGCCTTCCACTTGAGTATATCCTTGAGCAACGAGACGAGCTTTGTTTTTGACAACTTGACCATGATCGTCTTGCTTGTTGCGGTATATCCATTTGGTGCCTACTATATTGTGCTTCCGAGGATAGGACGCTTAACCAGTTCCCATACATTATTCAGCTCAAACTGTTGAAGCTCTTCTTGCATAGCTTGAATCCATTCAGGTTCCATGAAGGCTTCTTCAACTTTCTTGGGTTCTGTAATTGAGACGAATGCGAAGTGCCCACAGAAATTTGCTAGCTGAGTTGCCCTTGAACGAGTGAGTGGACCGGGTGCATTGATGCTATCAATGATTCTCTCAATATGCACTTCATTGGCAACATGAGGATGTACAGGGCGATGGTTTTGCTTTTGCTGATCATTGTCATTGTTAGTGGGATTGTCTTCAGGCTGAGCATTGTCTTCAGGTTGATCAAGTGCGGAGATGATAAGTTCCTCTTCAGGTTGAGCTTCAGAGGGTATGATTTCTCCGGTTCCCATAAGCTTGATTGATTCGCTGGATGGAACTTCATCTAGCACATTTGGGAGGTGCTCTGTTTGTGAACCGTTAGTCTCATCAAACCACACATCCACTGTTTCAACCACTTTATAATGAAAGAGATTGAAGACTCTTTAGGAGTGCGAATCCTTTCCATATCCAAGCATAAAACCCTCATGTGCTTTTGGTGCAAATTTTGAAGTGTGATGTGGATCCTTGATCCAGCACCTGGCGCCAAATACTCTGAAGTAATTGACATTTGGCTTCTTGCCAGTAAGGAGCTCATAAGTTGTCTTGTTCAGAAGCTTGTGAAGATAAACATGATTGATTGTATGGCATGCAGTATCAATGGCTTCAGGCCAGAATTTTCTTGGATTCTTGTATTCATCAAGCATCGTTCGGGCCATCTCAATGAGTGTTCTATTCTTGCGTTCGACAACGCCATTCTGTTGTGGCGTGTACGGGGCTGAGAATTCATGTGTGATGCCCAAGGTATCAAGATATGTATCAAGGCCAGTGTTCTTGAATTCAGTGCCATTGTCACTTCTAATATGCTTTATCTTGGCGCCATAGTTGTTCATTGCTCGATTGGCGAAGCGTCTGAAGACATCCTGCACTTCAGTCTTGTAGAGGATTATGTGCACCCAAGTATATCTAGAATAATCATCAACAATGACAAAGCCATAGAGACAAGAAGTAGTAGTAAGAGTTGAGTAATGAGTGGGACCGAAAAGATCCATGTGGAGCAGTTCGAAGGGTCGAGTGGTTGTCATGATTATCTTTGAGGGATGTTTGGCCCTCGTCATCTTTCCTGCTTCACAGGCACCGCATAAGTGATCTTTCTTGAACTTGACGCCCTCGATGCCTATGACATGCTTCTTCTTTGCAAGGGTGTGGAGGTTCCTCATGCCAGTATGCCCTAGCCTCCGATGCCAGAGCCAGCATTCTGAAGCTTTTGCTAGAAGACATATGGCAAGCTGTGGTCCTGCCGAGAAATCTACTACATACAAATCATCTTTCCGATACCCTTCAAACACTTACTTTTACAAGTGTCAGCAAATGTGATGTGACTCTTGTCGGATGGACGTAAGGTTGAGTCCATAAGAAGGCTTCTTTTGCCAGTCATGTGATTGGTACACCCACTATCAATAATCCATTCTGAAGACGCTGGTGTCGTACCCTACAGTGCAGTTAGGGGGATAGGCTTCATGAAGACAATTGTGAAGCAAAAACATTTGCCAAACCAGTGGGTGATGAAAGCTTAGATCCAGATTAGGACTGATAGGGAGAGTAGCAAGCGATTCAGGAACGAAGTACATAATAAGACCATTTGGGCATTTGATCTTGCGGCCTAGAAGATGTTTAAGGTCCCCAGCAATAGCGTCAGACGATTTTGGTTTTCTGCTGGAGACCTCTCCCTTGGCACCGCGTGCCATGAAGCAGTAGGTAGGAGCGGAGTAATCCATGTCATTTGCATCAGTGTCGGCGATGAAGTCATTGTCTTTAGTGTTGAAGATGGACTTGGTAATGTATGCTGTAGCCAGACTTGCAACGCCAGAATCGGACTCTTCCTTAGACTCCACCTCCGTCTCCTCAGAAGCGGACTCCTCCTCTGAATCCATTTCCTTGCCAACAAACGCACGTGCCTTGCCAGATGAGATCTTCTTGTGTGATGAAGACTTTGAGGAAGACTTGGGAGAGGACTTTCAGTATTTCTTCTTCTTCTTGTCGTCAGATTCATATTCCTTAGTCTTCTTCTTCTTTTTGTTCTCATTGTCCCACTACGGACACTCAGAGATGAAGTGACCAGGTTTCTTGCACTTGTGACATGTTTTCTTCTTGTAGTCATGAGCAGAAGCTTCATCATTCCTTGAGCTTGATCGTGAAGACTTTCTGAAACCTTTCTTCTTGGTGAATTTTTGGAACTTCTTCACAAGCATAGCAAGTTCCCTTCCAAGGTCGTCAGGATCATCAGAACTGCTGTCAGATTCTTCTTCAGATGAGGAGACAACTTTTGCCTTCAAGGCACGAGTTCGCCCATAGTTTGGACCGTAGATATCTCTTTTTTCAAAAAGCTGAAACTCATGTGTGTTGAGCCTCTCAAGTATGTCAGACGGATCTAGTGTCTTGAAATCAGGTCATTCTTGAATCATCAGGGCTAGGGTGTCAAACGAACTGTCAAATGATCTCAGTAGTGTCTTGACGACTTCATGCTTGGTGATCTCAGTAGCGCCAAGGGCTTGAAGCTCATTCGTGATGTCAGTGAGTCGATCAAATGTGAGCTGGACATTCTCATTGTCATTTCTCTCGAAGCGGTTGAAGAGGTTGCGAAGGACACTGATTCTCTGATCTCTCTGGGTTGACATGCCTTCGTTGACTTTGGAGAGCCTGTCCTAGACTAGCTTAGATGTTTCCAAAGCTCTCACGCGGCCATATTGTCCTTTGGTCAGATGACCACAGATGATATTCTTGGCAGTAGAGTCCAGTTGAACGAACTTCTTGACATCAGCAGCAATGACACCTTCTCCAGCCTTGGGAACACCGTTCTTGACGACATACCATAGGTCGACGTCAATGGCTTCAAGATGCATGCACATCTTATTCTTCCAGTAGGGATATTCAGTTCCATCGAAGACGGGGCATGCAGCGGAGACTTTAATTATCCCCGCAGTCGACATAGCTAAAACTCCAGGTGGTTAAACCGAATCACACAGAACAAGGGAGTACCTTGCTCTGATACCAATTGAAAGTGCGTTATATCGACTAGAGGGGGGTGAATAGGCGATTTTTATGGAAGTCTTCAAAACGTGGAAGTTATGAAGACAAACGACAGAAATAAACCTATTACCCTGCAGCGGAAGGTAGACTACACTAGGAAAGCCATAGTCAAATATTCAATGGAGTGAAAGCACAATGACTAATAGCAACAATGTAGTAAGGATCAGGTAGGAAGATATTATGAAGCCAAACAGAACACACAGTCACTCAGTGAAGATAAAAGATAGTGCAATCATACAATGACTTCACAAGGAGTAACAGTAAGTAAAGAGAAGGGAAGGATGAAACCAGTGACTCGTTGAAGACAATGATTTGTTGGATCAGTTCCAGTTGCTGTGGCAACTGTACGTTTGGTTAGGGCGGCTAGGTATTTAAACCTGAGGACACACAGTCCTGAACACGCAGCTCAGGACACCCAGTCCTCACCGTATTCCCCTTGAGCTAAGGTCACACAGACCTCGCCCAATCACTCTGGTAAGTCTTCAAGGTAGACTCCCAAACCTTCACAGATTTCGTTCACAGGTGATCCACAATTTCTCTTGGATGCTCAGAACGCGACGCCTAACCGGCTGGAGGATTCACAGTCCTCAAGTGTAATCAGTCTTCAGATCACACAGACAAGAAGACTTAAGTGATGCCTAATTCTCTTTGGCTCTGGGTGGTTAGGGCTTTATCCTCGCAAGGAATTCTCTCTCAAAGGCTTCGAGGTGGGTTGCTCTCAAATGACAAAAGCCGTATACTAACTCTGAGCAGCCAACCATTTATGGTTGTAGGGGGGTGGGCTATTTATAGCCACTAGGCAACCCGACCTGATTTGTCCGAAATGACCCTGGGTCACTAAGGAACTGACATGTGTTCCAACGGTCAGATTTCAAACTCACACAGCAACTTTACTTGGGCTACAAGCAAAGCTGACTTGTCCGACTCTGGACAAAATTCGCTCTCATAGTCTTCACTCGAAGACATTGGTTTTGGTTAAGCATCATTTCAGTCATTCTGACTGGTTCTCTTGGACCCCACTTAACAGTACGGTGGTTCCTATGACTCAACAAAGAAGAAAAAGAAACGGGTCAGCACATGGAATATGCTGGCAATGTAACACATAGAGAGTAATGGAATGAAACAACTATACTATATGCATATTTGGCTGGTGGAAAACTCTATGGTTACAGTTTTGCGTAAAGCCAATTTTTCCCTACTTCAAAGGAATAGATTTATTTAACTATCATGGTAGTTGTTAAACATTGAGAATGGTTGACAGCATTCTCAATCCCAATTAAGCATCATCATTAAACAAAACCCGACAAAATTAATTTAGAGTAACATGTTGAGATTCACATGATAATCCAGGTACTAGATACTCAAGATGTCCATAACCGGGGACATGGATAATCATGATTAGTTTATTACACTCTGCAGAGGTTTGCGCACTTTTCCCCACAAGACTCGATCGCCTCCATTTGGTTTCTGGCACTACATGGTGTTTGAGAAGATGGATGACCGAGACATAGTCTTTCAGAAGCGCTAGCACCTTACGATCGGGTAGACCGTACCACCTACATCCCCTGCATCTGCTAGTCTACCAATGTAAGAGTTCGCACAACTTAGTCAACTATGCTAGAGCCCATAATAGCTTGTGGCTGCACACGGAAGTTTCTAGTATGAATAGTCTCATGATCCCTTTGAGCCTAGGTGGTGGTCCAAAACAAAACAGGCAAGTCCTGGAATACCCAGGTGCCTCAATCCACCCAGATGTGTGTTTAAGTTGCCACCTTAGATAAACCATTAATTAACAAAACTCACATCTGTCATGGATATCACTCACCCAATCCACGTCTACTACCATAGCATGGCATAATAAGCAAACGTAGAAGTAACTCCCAAAGGTTTGATAATAAACAGGTAATAGGTACTACCTCATCTACTTCCCATCCCACAATTTAATTAGATCCTAACCATGCAAGGTGTGAGGATTGATCTAATGCAATAAAACTGGGTAGTAGGAAAGGTATGATCAAAGTGTTACTTGCCTTGCTGATGATCCGCAAAACCTAGAGATTCGAATTAACAGGCGGCGCACTCCGAGTATTCTATCGCAGACAAACAAACAAGCATACAATAAGTACTCATCTAATGCATGGGTAAAACTCAAATAAGAGATCTAACCAGAAGGTTCAACTTAAGAACTCCGATTGGCAAAAAGAATCAAATCGAACGAAGCAACGAAAGTCAAACGGCGAAAGAAAACAACTTCGTTCTACTAATCTGGATCTAGGGCAAATTTTACAGTAGCAAAATCTTGTTTAAGTTGGTTAAACAGATAGAGGGTTTCGAGACGAAACTCTAGGCGCTTGTATCGCCTGATTCCGATAAACGAGCGAAAAGTTATACTAAAACGAAAATCAGATCAGGAATCGCGATTTGAAAAATCGCGGATTTAATCTGAGAAAAAGAAAAACGACGAACATTCGCTAGAACGAATGAACGGGCGAACTCTCACTATTAAATAAACCGGAAAAACCGATCTATTTAAAAAAACCGTATGTAAAAAAACCGCTGGGAAAAACCGAACGGTTTTTTGAAAGAAAAAAAATAAAAAAAAGGGCACGGATTTCAAGGCGGCGGCGAACCTCGGGCGGCGTGCGGCGGCCGCAGCGTCCGGCGGTGGCGGCGGGCGGCGAGGCAGCGCGGCGGCGGGCGGCGGCGGCGGCAGCGGGGCGGCGGCGACCGGCGGCGGCGGCTTGGGGCTGGGGAGGCTAGGGTTTGCCCGGGTGGGCTGCCCCGTCTTATAGTGCCTGCCCGGGCCGGTGTCCCGGTCGGACACGGCCCGTAGGTCGGTGCGTGTTTTTTTACGCGCAGAAGAAAAATAAAAATAAATACTAAACGGACTCCAAAAATTCCGAAATAAATTTTCGCGGGCTTCTAAAATCAAGCCGCACAAGGTGAACATTTATTTGGGACCTAAATGCAATTTTGAAAAACACACATTTTTCCTAAATTCAAATAAAACACCGAAAAACTCCGAAAAAAAACTTATTTGATTTTATTATTAAATCCTCAATATTTCTTTATTTTGGGAAAGTCATTTTATTCCCTCTCTCATATTTTTGTAATAGAAATAATTGATGATAAAATAAATAAAATCAAATGATGCTATTCTCAAAATTTGAGAAAACTCAAATATGAAAATAACGAAATCCCCAACTCTCTCCGTGGATCATTGAGTTGCGTAGAATTTCTAGGATCAACCAAAATGCAAAATAAAATATGATATTAAATGATGATCTAATGTATAACATTCCAAATTGAAAATTTGGGATGTTACAAACCTACCCCCCCTTAAGATGAATCTTGCCCTCGAGATTCGGGTTGGCTAGAAAATAGGTGAGGGTGGTCCTTGAGCAAATCTTCCTCTCTTTCCCAGGTGACTTCATCCTCCGTGTGGTGGCTCCGCTGAACTTTGCAAAACTTGATAACTTTGCTGCGAGTGACTCGATAGGCAAACTCGAGGATCTTAATTGGTTTCTCCTGTACGTCAAATCATTATCCAACCGAATAGTTTCCAAAGGCACTATGTCTCTCAAAGGTATGTCAGCCATCTCCGCGTGACACTTCTTCAACTGGGAAACGTGGAACACATCATGAACTCCTGACAATCCTTCAGGCAATTCCAACTTGTAGGCCACTTCTCCCATACGCTCCAAAACTCGATATGGTCCTACAAATTGTGGCGCTAACTTCCCTTTAACTCAAAAACGCTTTGTTCCCCGTAGTGGAGATACTCGAAGCTAAGCTCTATCTCTGACTTCATAAACTGTCTCCTTGCGTTTAGAATTTGCATAACTTTTCTGCCTAGACTGGGCTATCTTGAGCCTATCGCGAATCAATTTCACCTTCTGTTCAAACTCTTTAATCAAGTCAGGTCCAAACAACTGGCGGTCTCCAACTTCGTCCCACGATAACGGTGTCCTGCACCTCCTTCCATACAAAGCTTTGAAAGGGGCCATCTTCAAACTGGTTTGGTAACTGTTGTTGTAAGAGAACTCTGCATATGGCAAAGTATCGTCCCAACTAGATCCATAATCTAGCGCACAAGCTCTTAGCATATCCTCCAAAATCTGATTAACTCTCTTGGTCTGTCCATCTGTCTGTGGATGAAAAGTTGTACTGAATTCTAGCCTGGTACCCAAAGTTTCGTGCAACTGCTTCCAGAACTTTGAGGTAAACTGGGTTCCTCTATCTGATACGATACTCCTTGGAACTCCATGCAAACATACGATCCTGGTCATGTATATCTTTGCCAACTTAGCACTGGTGTAAGTGGTCTTTACTGGGATGAAATGAGCTACTTTCGTCAATCGATTGACTACAACCCAAATCGAGTCATAGCCTGAACGAGTCCTGGGTAATCCTGTGATAAAATCCATGCCTAGCTTATCCCACTTCCATTCGGGTATCGGCAATGGTTGTAACAATCCTGCTGGCTTCTGATGCTCTGCCTTTACTCTCTGACATACATCACAAACTGCTACATACTCCGCAATATCCTTCTTCATTCCGGTCCACCAGAAAATATCCTTCAGATCCATGTACATCTTGGTATTTCCTGGGTGAATTGAATACGGTGAGTCGTGTGCCTCTTGCAGTATCAACTTCCTGATCTCCGGGTCATGGGGCACGTAAACGCGGTCTTCAAACCATAGGGTATCGTGCTCATCCTCACGAAATCCCTTAGCTTTTCCTTTGCTAAGTTTCTCCTTAATGGAGGCAATCTCTTTGTCAGTCCTCTGAGCTTCTCTAATTCTATCCATCAAAGTTGACTGAATCTCCAATGCTGGTACATAGCCTCTCGGAACTATTTCCAAACATAGTTCACGAAGATTTTCTGCTAACTCCCTTGGTATTTCTCCCGTCATTAATGTATTGATGTGGCTCTTACGGCTTAATGCGTCAGCTACTGCATTGGCCTTTCCGGGATGGTAATGCAATCTCATATCATAATCCTTGATGAGCTCCAACCATCTCCTTTGTCTGAGGTTTAACTCCGTCTGTGTGAATATGTATTTCAAACTCTTATGATCCATGTACACCTCACAATGATTTCCAATCAGAAAATGTCTCCATGTTTTCAATGCATGCACTGCGGCTGCTAACTCCAAATCATGCGTGGCATAATTCAACTCATGAGGTTTCAGATGTCTTGAGGCATATGAAACAACTCTCCCTTCCTACATAAGCACTTCTCCAAGTCCTCGACGTGAAGTGTTGCAATACACCTCATAATCTTTGGTATGGTCTGGCAAAATCAACACTGGTGAGGTAACCAAGCGTTTCTTCAACTCCTGGAAACTAGCCTCGCATTCCTCCGTCCATATGAACTTGGTATCTTTCTTCAACAACTCAGTCATAGGCTTCGCAATCTTTGAGAAATTCTCAATAAATCTCCGGTAGTATCCTGCGAGTCCAAGAAAACTCTGGATCTCTCCAACTGTTATTGGGGCTTCCCACTTGGTCATGGTATCAACTTTAGTGGGATCAACTGCTATACCTTCTCCAGATATAACATGTCCGAGGAATCCTACTTCCTTCAACCAAAACTCACATTTGCTGAACTTGGCATAGAATTGATGTTCTCTGAGCTTTCCAAGTACTAGTCGCAAATGTTCCTTATGCTCCTCTTCATTCTTTGAGTAAACCAGGATATCATTAATGAACACTACAACGAACTTATCCAAAAACTCCATAAATACTTTGTTCATCATGTTCATAAAATAGGCAGGTGCGTTAGTCAGACCAAATGACATAACGGTATACTCGTACAGCCCATACCTGGTGGTAAAAGCTGTCTTAGGTATATCCTGTTCTCGAATCTTCAACTGGTGGTATCCTGATCGCAGATCGATATTGGAAAATACCTTAGCTCCTTGCAATCGATCAAACAGATCATTGATCATTGGTAGTGGGTACTTGTTCTTGATCGTTACTTCATTCAATCCTCGATAATCAACAACCATCCTTAACGATCCATCCTTCTTCTCCACTAGAAGTACTGGCGATCCCCAAGGTGAAGAACTTGGGCGGATATATCCCTTATCCAGTAACTCCTTAATCTGCTTCTTAATTTCCACCAAATCCTTTGTTGGCATCCTATATGGTCTCTTTCATATTGGCCCTGTGCCTAGCAATAGCTCAATCAAAAACTCAATATCTCTATCCGGTGGCATGCCTGGCAACTCCTCTGGAAATACTTCAGGGAAATTCCTTACCGCTGGTACTTCCTCCTGCACAACTCCTGTTAGGAAATTTACTTGAGTCCTCTTTGGCACATGCCGGGATACATACTTGATCCTTCTCCCTTCTGGGGTGGTAAGCAAAATTGACTTACTAGCACATTCAATATTCTCCTCATACTTTGATAACCAATCCATGCCTAATATCACATCCAATCCTTGGGATTCCAATACTATTAGGTCTGAGGGAAAAACATAGTTACCAATCCTTAATGGTAACCGATCACACCATAGACTAGCCACATACTCTGCTCCAGGCGAGGTTACTAACATGGGTGACCTAAGGGCTTGGGTTGATAGGTTATACTTATCCACAAATCCCCTTGAGATGTATGAATGCGATGCACCAGTATCGAAAAGAACGAGGGCAGTAAATGACTTAACCAAAAACTTACCTATTACTGCATCGGGCTGAGCTTCAACCTCCTCCACGCTAACGTGGTTCACCTGTCCCCTGTTGAAAGGGTTCAGCTTCTTCCCAGAACTTCCATTGCCATTTTGGCCTTCAGGACATTCATTGGCATAATGTCCGGTCTTCTGACACTTAAAGCAAGTTACTTGGCTCAGGTCCTTCTTGGCTGGGGTTGATGGGTTGGTGCGGTTCTGGTCGTTGCTTCCTCCATTGCCATTACCATTCTTGGTGCCATTGTGATTGTGCGAGCTACCTCCTCCATGGGTATGCTGAAAATGTCCTCCCGATCTAGGGGTAAAACGTGGCTTCTGCTGAGCTCCTGAATTGTACTTTCCTTGTCCATACTTCCTCTTGCGGTTCTCAATTCGCTGCTGCTTCCCTTTAATCATAAGAGCACGATCTACCAACTCCTGGTAGTTGTTGAAGGTTGCTACCATCAACTGCATGCTCAACTCATCATTCAGTCCTTCCAGAAACTTCTCCTGCTTAGCTGCATCCGTAGCGACGTCATCTGGTGCATAACGTGCTAACTTACTAAAATCCTCCACATACTGGCCAACTTTCCATTCCCCTTGGCGCAAGTTGCGAAACTCACGCTTCTTCATGGCCATAGCTCCTGCTGAAACATGTGCAGTAAGAAAAGCCTGCTGAAACTGGTCCCATGTGACAGTGTCGACTGGGAAAGTGGCTGTGAAATTCTCCCACCATGATGCTGCGGGTCCTTCTAGCTGATGCGCGGCAAACTTCACCTTCTCCGCATCTATGCATCCTGCTGTGGTAAATTCCCTAGCTGTCTTGCGGAGCCAATCATCTGCTACTATCGGCTCGGTGCTACTGGAAAACACCGTGGATTCAGCCTAAGAAAACGGGCTAAGTGGTCAACTGGTGGTGGTGGTGGTGGTGGGTTGTTGTTGTTCCCCTGGTTTTGATCCTGGACTAGCAACTGCATCAATGTGTTCTGCTACTAGATCAACTGGGTGAGCTCCGGTGGAAAGGCAAATCCGGGGTCACGTCTCGGAGGCATCTGAGGGGTTTAGAAAAGATGAGATGTAAGAATAGAGGGGGTCTAAAGAGAAAACACTACCCATATGCACATGAGGCAAAAGCAAACAATTCACTTCATTTAATCAAACAAGGGCATACAATCGATCTATCTATCGCAACAAGTGCTCGGACTACTATATTTACATGGTGGACTACTACTACTGATGAGGTGGTCTACTAGAAATATTCTTCGGGTGCAGACTCCATGATATCTGCTCCAGCTTCATCAACATAGTCATCATCGCTACTATCTGGATCCGAATCGGTGCCGTCGATGATGATGTAGTCTTCCTGGCTAATCTCCTTGGGTTCTTCGTCTTCCTCTACTGGCGTAGGGCCTCCCATAAATATTCCAATCTTCTTGATCAGGTCGTCATTCTTCTCCACCAATACTTCAATTTCCTCTTCATAATCTTCACATGTAGCCTTGAGTTCTTCCTCCAGTTCCTTGATTCTTGTATTAGCCTTCTTCAGATCTATCATGTCGGCGCACATCTGGTTCTCCTGTCGTCGAATGTGCTGGTCTAACTCCTGGATAAACGTTGCGATTGATCTATCCTTCCTGGTGCTGATCATCTCCCAGTGTTCATCTTGGCGCCCACAAATCTGGTAGATAGTATCCTTGAGATCCTTGTGGTAGACTTCTCCAATGCGTCCCATGGCGATGTGAGCTGCCATGCTATTTCCTAGACTCCAAGTTGGTGTGTCAAAAGAAAACTCTATGGGCTCAGTGACTGGCATGAACATCCTTCCTGGAACTTGAACTTGAATCATCCAGCGCTCTTCTTCAGGTAGATTGGCGTTGTAGGTTCCGGTGAAGCTTGGTACTCCTATGTTCAGGTATCTAGTGACTTCCTTCAAGTGACGTCCAAAGGGTGTATCTTCATCCGGTTGCGTGAACTTGTTTCTTGCATCCGCCATCCTAAAAGAGTAGAAAAGATGAGAAGTCAGAAGAGGAGAGAGTGAAAAGTGATCTAGGTCTTTTAGCTTAGTGGTCGTGTCCTATAGTCAGCGTGTGCTCTGATACCATCTCTGTAGTGACCATACCTCAAACAGTCTGATCTCTGTGCTCCGGTGTCATCCCTGGATCAGTAATGCTGACACCACACAGTACTCGGAGGATTTATAGAAGAGTAGCAATCACAGACTTATTACATTGAGTGTCTCCATAGAGAACTTATTACAGTAAATATGGCTTAAGGCCATCTAATAACGATAACAGCGGAAGGCTTAGAAGATAAGTGAGTCCATCAACTCCAACGGCATCACTGAGTATAGAACCACGACCTAAAAACTCCTTAATCGTCGTCTGAAAAGTCTGCAACATTAATGTTGCAGCCCGAAACGGGTCAACACATGGAATATGCTGGCAATGTAACACATAGAGAGTAATGGAATGAAACAGCTATACTATATGCATATTTGGCTGGTGGAAAACTCTATGCTTATAGTCTTGCGTAAAGCCAAATTTTCCCTACTTCAAAGGAATAGATTTATTTAACTATCATGGTAGTTGTTAAACATTGAGAATGGTTGACAGCATTCTCAATCCCAATTAAGCATCATCATTAAACAAAACCCAACAAAATTAATTTAGAGTAACATGTTGAGATTCACATGATAATCCAGGTACTAGATACTCATGATGTCCATAACCGGGGACACGGCTAATCATGATTAGTTTATTACACTTTGTAGAGGTTTGCGCACTTTTCCCCACAAGACTCGACCGCCTCCGTTTGGTTTCTCGCACTACATGGTGTTTGAGAAGACGGATGACCGAGACATAGTCTTTCAGAAGCGCTAGCACCTTACGATCGGGTAGATCGTACCACCTACATCCCCTACATTTGCTAGTCTACCATTGTAAGAGTTCGCACAATTTAGTCAACTATGCTAGAGCCCATAATAGCTTGTGGCTGCACACGGAAGTTTCTAGTATGAATAGTCTCATGATCCCTTTGAGCCTGGGTGGCGGTCCAAAAGAAAACAGGCAAGTCCTGGAATACCCAGGTGCCTCAATCCACCCAGATGTATGTTTAAGTTGCCACCTTAGATAAACCATTAATTAACAAAACTCACATCTGTCATGGATATCACTCACCCAATCCACATCTACTAGCATAGCATGGCATAATAAGCAAACGTAGAAGTAACTCCCAAAGGTTTGATAATAAACAGGTAATAGGTACTACCTCATCTACTTCCCATCCCACAATTTAATTAGATCCTAACCATGCAAGGTGTGAGGATTGATCTAATGCAATAAAACTGGGTAGTAGGAAAGGTATGATCAAAGTGTTACTTGCCTTGCTGATGATCCGCGAAACCTAGAGATTCGAAGTAACAGGTGGAGCACTCCGGGTATTCTATCGCAGACAAACAAACAAGCATACAATAAGTACTCATCTAATGCACGGGTAAAACTCAAATAAGAGATATAACCAGAAGGTTCAACTTAAGAACTCCGGTTGGCAAAAAGAATCAAATCGAACGAAGCAACGAAAGTCAAACGGCGAAAAAACAACTTTGTTCTACTAATCTGGATCTAGGGCAAATTTTACAGTAGCAAAATGTTGTTTAAGTTGGTTAAACGGATAGAGGGTTTCGAGATGAAACTCTAGGCGCTTGAATCGCCTGATTCTGATAAACGAGCGAAAAGTTATACTAAAATGAAAATCGGATCAGGAATCGCGATCAGAAAAATCACGGATTTAATCCGAGAAAAAGAAAAATGACGAACGTTCACTAGAACGAACGAACGGGCGAACGCTCACTATTTAAATAAACCGGGAAAACCGATCTATTTGAAAAAAACCGAATCTAAAAAAAACCGACGGAAAAACCGAACGGTTTTTCGAAAGAAAAAAAATAAAATAAAAAAAACCGAGCACGGATTTCAAGGCGGCGGCGAACCTCGGGCGGCGTGCGGCGGCGGCGGTGGGCGGCGTCGCGGCGGCGGCAGCTTGGGGCTGGGGCGGCTAGGGTTTGCCCGGGTGGGCTGCCCTGGCTTATAAAGCCTGCTCGGTGCGCGTTTTTTTACGCGCAGAAGAAAAAAAAATTAAAAAAACCAGGCACGAATTTCGAGGCGGCGGCGAACCTCGGGCGGCATGCGGCGGCGGCGGTGTCCGGCGGTGGCGGCAGGCGGTGAGGCGGCGCGGCGGCGGGCGGCGGCGGCTGTGGCGGCGGCGGTGGGTCGGCGGCGGCGACTTGGGGCTGGGGCGGCTAGGGTTTGCCCGGGTGGGCTGCCCCGGCTTATAAAGCCTGCCCGGGCCGGTGTCCCGGTCGGACACGGCCCGTAGGTCGGTGCACGTTTTTTTATGCGCAGAAGAAAAATAAAAAGAAATACTAAATGAACTCCAAAAATTTTGAAATAAATTTTCACGGGCTTCTAAAATCAAGCCACACAAGGTGAACATTTATTTGGGACCTAAATGCAATTTTGAAAAACACACATTTTTCCTAAATTAAAATAAGACACCGAAAAACTCCGAAAAAAAACTTATTTGATTTTATTATTAAATCCACAATATTTCTTTATTTTGGGAAAGTCATTTTATTCCCTCTCTCATATTTTTGTAATAGAAATAATTGATGATAAAATAAATAAAATCAAATGATCCTATTCTCAAAATTTGAGAAAACTCAAATATGAAAATAACGAAATCCCCAACTCTCTCCGTGGATCATTGAGTTGCGTAGAATTTCTAGGATCAACCAAAATGCAAAATAAAATATGATATGCAATGATGATCTAATGTATAACATTCCAAATTGAAAATTTGGGATGTTACATAAACTCATAATACCGATCGTGACCGAACTTTAAGCGTGCAGACCCTACGAGTTCGAGAACTATGTAGACATAACCGAGACTCGTTTCTGATCAATAACCAATAGCGGAACCTGGATGCTCATATTGGTTCCTACATATTATACGAAGATCTTTATCGGTCAAACCGCATAACAACATACGTTGTTCCCTTGGTCATCGGTATGTTACTTGCCCGAGATTCGATCGTTGGTATCTTCATACCTAGTTCAATCTCGTTACCGGCAAGTCTCTTTACTCATTCTATAATACATCATCCCGCAACTAACTCATTATTCACAATGCTTGCAAGGTTAATAGTGATGTGTATTACCGAGAGGGCCTAGAGATACCTCTCCGACAATCGGAGTGACAAATCCTAATCTCGATCTATGCCAACTCAACAATTACCATCGGAGACACCTGTAGAGCACCTTTATAATAACCCAGTTACATTGTGACGTTTGGTAGCACACAAAGTGTTCCTCCGGTACTCAGGAGTTGCATAATCTCATAGTCATAGGAACATGTATAAGTCATGAAGAAAGCAATAGCAACAAACTAAACGATCATCGTGCTAAGCTAACGGAATGGGTCAAGTCAATCACATCATTCTCTAATGATGTGATCCCGTTAATCAAATGAAAACTCATGTCTATGGTTAGGAAACATAACCATCATTGATTCAACGAGCTAGTCAAGTAGAGGCAAACTAGTGAGACTCTGTTTGTCTATGTATTCACACATGTACTAAGTTTCCGGTTAATACAATTCTAGCATGAATAATAAACATTTATCATGATATAAGGAAATATAAATAACAACTTTATTATTGCCTCTAGGGCATATTTCCTTCAGCTATCCCCGAGGCAGATGTTGCTGCCGCCACTAGAGAAGCAACAGCGGCAGTTTGGCTGTCATTGCCACCAGAAAGCAAATTGTGGCTGTGCTCATGCACCTTGTTAGCATGCGCATGGCGACTGTGACCGCGCTCTCGCCGGAGTGGGCCAACGAATTTTCCCTAATGACGCGGGTCCACGTGGCCATCTTTCACCGGCGACGATTGAACAGTGAAATGATATTTGTGGAGTGAGCTAGTGTGCTGGAGACACCGGCTGTGGACAGTAGCCGACGCACCTTCTTGCGTAAGCCATAGGCGCACTATACACCAACGGTGCTCCAAGATATTTTGTACTACATCTCACACGGTTGCTGATAATAAACTATGTGCGATCTACTTGATTTTTCATCGTGATTTGAATTACATAATGGGGTCACACCGGCAATGGACGGTGTTAGAATTACTAGACCTTTTATCTGGAGTGAACATGCAACTATATGTGTGTCGTAAAATAATTGGAATTATTCAGGGTTCATTTGAACATTTTATACATTAAATTGGTTTTCTAGCCATTTTCAGGTGAACAATTCAAATCTGTGTCCTTGGGTGCATGCTTAGGTCCCATGCAAGAAATGGGAATGAATTTCAAACACCAGGGCACCATTGATTGCTGGCAAAACATTGAGATGCCTGGTTTTAAAATCTAGTAAATCAAAAACTCGTGTGAAATTCATGAAACTTGGCATGCTATCATGGAGCGGCATCAACATGTCATGGTAAATATTTTGTCCTATTTGGGGTAGGTTTGGGATTATGCTTCTCACAAACCAAAGCTTCTCACAACAAGCATGATGGTTTTCGGTAGGGAATGTCCCACCTTTGGGGACGAAATGATATCCATTGCCTCTTATTGTTTCAAAAAATTATCGTGTCAACACAGAACAATAGGAGTGTTGTGTGAATTTTTGTGATTTTTTGGGGTTCGTTTGGACATTTTTATACATTAACTAAGTTTTCAATGCATTTTATGTGCATAATTCAAATTTGAACTACATGCACATGCTCCAGTGCATATAAATTGGTTGAAAATACAAATCTTTGTCCTTGGGTGCATGCTTAGGTCCCATGCAAGAAATGGGAATGAATTTCAAACACCGGGGCATCGTTGATAAAAAAACTCATCTGAAATTCATGAAACTTGGGATGCTATCATGGAGCGGCATCAACATGTCGTGGTACAAATTTTGTCACATTTGGGGCAGGTTTGGGTATATGCTTCTCACAAACCGGAGCTTCTCACAACAAGCATGATGGTTTTCGGTAGGGAACGTCCCACCTTTGGGGACGAAACGATATCCATTGCCTCTTATTGCTTTCAAAAAATTTCTCGTGTCAACAGAGAACTGCAGGAGTGTTGTGTCAATTCTTGTAAATCACAAACTCGTCTGAAATTCATGAAACTTGGCATGCTATCATCGAGCGGCATCAACATGTCGTGGTACAAATTTTATCACATTTGGGGCAGGTTTGGGTATATGCTTCTCACAAACCGGAGCTTCTCACAACAAGCATGATGGTTTTCGGTAGGGAACGTCCCAGCTTTGGGGACGAAACGATATCCATTGCCTCTTATTGCTTTCAAAAAATTTCTCGCGTCAACAAAGAACAGCAGGAGTGTTGTGTCAATTTTTGTGATTTTTCGGGGTTCGTTTAGACATTTTTATGCATTAACTGAGTTTTCAATGCATTTATGTGCATAATTCAAATTTGAACTACATGCACATGCTCCAATGCATATAAATTGGTTGAAAAATCAAAGAAGTCTCCTTGTGTGCATCCTTAGGTCCCATGCAAGAAATGGGAATGAATTTGAAACACAAGGGTACCGTTGGTTGCCGGCAAAACATTGAGATGCTTGGTTTTTAAATTCTAGTAAATCCAAAACTCGTCGAAAATTCATCAAACTTGGCATGCTATCATGGAGCGGCATGGACATGTCGTGGTACAAATTTTTTCCCATTTGGGGCAGGTTTCAGTATATGCTTCTCACAAACCGTAGCTTCTCACAACAAGCATGATGGTTTTCGGAAGGGAACGTCCCACCTTTGGGGATGAAACGATATCCATTGCCTCTTATTGCTTTCTAATTTTTTCTGTCTCAACATAGAACAACAGGAGTGTTGTGTGAATTTTTGTGATTTTTCGGGGTTCTTTTGGACATTTTTATGCATTAACTGAGATTTCAATGCATTTATATGCGTAATTCAAATTTGAACTAAATGCACATGCTGAAGTAAATATAAATTGGTTGAAAAATCAAATATGTATCCTTGGGTGCATGCTTAGGTCCCATGCAAGAGTGGGAATGAATTTCAAACACCAGGGCACCATTGATTGCCTGCAAAACATTGAGATGCCTGGTTTTTAAATTCTAGCGAATCCAAAACTCGTCTGAAATTCATGAAACTTGGCACGCTATCATGGAGCGGCAACAACATGTCGTGGTACAAATTTTGTCCCATTTGGCCCAGGTTTGGGTATATGCTTCTCACAAACCAGAGCTTCTCACAACAAGCATGATGGTTTTCGGTTGGGAACGTCCCACCTTTGGGGGTGAAATGATATCCATTGCCTCTTATTGCTTTCAAAAAATTTCTTGTGTCAACAGAGAACAGCAGGAGTGTTGTGTCAATTCTTGTAAATCAAAAACTCGTCTGAAATTCCTGAAACTTGGCATGCTATCATGGAGCGGCATCAACATGTCGTGGTACAAATTTTGTCACATTTCGGGCAGGTTT
>NC_041386.1:224798625-224811844 GCF_002162155.2 Triticum dicoccoides
CCATTGCCTCTTATTGCTTTCAAAAAATTTCTCATGTCAACAGAGAACAACAGGAGTGTTGTGTCAATTCTTCTAAATCAAAAACTCTTCTGAAGTTCATGAAACTTGGCATGCTATCATGGAGCTGCATCAACATGTCGTGGTACAAATTGTGTCAAATTACGGGGTATATGCTTCTCAAAAACCGGAGCTTCTCACAACAAGCATGATGGTTTTCGGTAGGGAATGTCCCACCTTCGGGGACGAAACGATATCCATTGCCTCTTATTGCTTTCAAAAAATTTCTCGTGTGAACAGAGAACAGCCGGAGTGTTGTGTCAATTTTTGTGATTTTTTGGGGTTCGTCTAGACATTTTTATGCATTAACTGAGTTTTCAATGCATTTATGTGCATAATTCAAATTTGAACTACATGCACATGCTCCAGTGCATATAAGTTGGTTGAAAAATCAACTATGTCTCCTTGTGTGCATGCTTAGGTCCCATGCAAGAAATGTGAATGAATTTGAAACACCAGGGCACCGTTGGTTGCCGGCAAAACATTGAGATGCCTGGTTTTTAAATTCTAGTAAATCCAAAACTCGTCAAAAATTCATGAAACTTGGAATGCTATCATGGAGCGGCATGGACATGTCGTGGTACAAATTTTGTCACATTTGGGGTAGGTTTCAGTATATGCTTCTCACAAACTGTAGCTTCTCACAACAAGCATGATGGTTTTCGGAAGGGAACGTCCCACCTTTGGGGATGAAACGATATCCATTGCCTCTTATTGCTTTCTAATTTTTTCTGGTCTCAACATAGAAAAACAGGAGTGTTGTGTGAATTTTTGTGATTTTTCTGGGTTCTCTTGGACATTTGTATGCATTAACGGAGATTTCAATGCATTTATATGCATAATTCAAATTTGAACTACATGAACATGCTGCAGTAAATATAAATTGGTTGAAAAAACAAATATGTATCCTTGGGTGCATGCTTAGGTCCCATGCAAGAGTGGGAATGAATTTCAAACACCAGGGCACCATTGATTGCCGGAAAAACATTGAGATGCCTGGTTTTTAAATTCTAGCGAATCCAAAACTCGTCTGAAATTCATGAAACTTGGCATGCTATCATGGAGCGGCAACAACATGTCGTGGTACAAATTTTGTCCCATTTCGGCCAGGTTTGGGTATATGCTTCTCACAAACCAGAGCTTCTCACAAACCAGAGCTTCTCACAACAAGCATGATGGTTTTCGGTTGGGAACGTCCCACCTTTGGGGATGAAATGATATCCATTGCCTCTTATTGCTTTCAAATTTTTTGCTCATGTCAAAATAGAACAACATGAGTTTGTGTGAATTTTTGTGATTTTTCGGGGTTCGTTTGGATATTTTTATGCATTAACTGAGTTTTCAATGCATTTATGTGCATAATTCAAATTTGAACTACATGCACATGCTCCAGTGCATATAAATTGGTTGAAAAATTAAATAGGTGTCCTTGTGTGCTTGCTTAGGTCCCATGCAAGAAATGGGAATGAAGTTCAAACACCAAGGCACCGTTGATTGCCGGCAAAAAATTGAGATTTCTGGTTTTTAAATTCTAGTAAATCCAAAACTCGTTTGAAATTCATGAAACTAGGCATGCTATCATGTAGCGGCATCAACATGCCGTGGTACAAATTTTCCCATTTGGGGCAGGTTCGGGTATATGCTTCTCACAAACCGGAGCTTCTCACAACAAGCATGATGGTTTTTGGTAGGTAACATCTCACCTTTGGAGAGGAAACGATATCCATTGCCTCTTGTTGCTTTCCAATTGTTTTCTCGTGTCAAAATAGAACAACAGGAGTGTTGTGTGAATTTGTGATTTTTTGGGGTTCATTTGGACATCTTTTATGCATTAACTGAGTTTTCAATGCATTTATGTGCATAATTCAAATTTAAACTACACTCACATGCTCCAGTGCATATAAATTGGTTGAAAAATCAAATATGTGTCCTTGGGTGCATGCTTAGTTCCCATGCAATAAATGGGAATGAATTTCAAACACCAGGGCAACGTTGATTGCCAGCAAAACATTGAGATGCCTGGTTTTTAAATTCTAGAAAATCCAAAACTCGTCTGAAATTCAAGAAAGTTGGCATGCTATCATGGAGCGGCATAAACATTCTCTGGTACAAATTTTGTCCCATTTGGGGCAGGTTTGAGTATATGCTTCTCACAAACCGGAGCTTCTCACAACAAGCATGACTGTTTCGGTAGGGAACGTCCCACCTTTGGGGACGAAATGATATCCATTGCCTCTTATTGCTTTCAAATTTTTTCTCGTGTCAACATAGAACAACAGGAGTGTTGGGGGAATTTTTGTGATTTTTCGGGGTTCGTTTGGACATTTTTTTGCATTAATAGAGTTTTCAATGCATTTATGTGCATAATTCAAAGTTGAAGTACATGCACATGCTCCAGTGCATATAAATTGGTCAAAAAATCAAATATGTCTCCTTGTGTGCATGCTTAGGTCCCATGCAAGAAATGGGAATGAATTTCAAACACTAGGGCACCGTTGGTTGCCGGAAAAACATTGAGATGCCTGGTTTTTAAATTCTAGTAAATCCAAAACTCGTCGGAAATTCATGAAACTTGGCATGCTATAATGGAGCGGCATGGACATGTCGTGGTACAAATTTTGTCCCATTTGGGGCAGGTTTCGGTATATGCTTCTCACAAACCGGAGCTTCTCACAACAAGCATGATGGTTTTCGGAAGGTAACGTCCCACCTTTGGGGATGAAACGATATCCATTGCCATTTATTGCTTTCTAATTTTTTTCTGGTCTCAACATAGAACAACAGGAGTGTTGTGTGAATTTTTGTGATTTTTCGGGGTTCGTTTGGACATTTTTATGCATTAACTGAGATTTCAATGCATTTATATGCATAATTCAAATTTGAACTACATGCACATGCTGCAGTAAATATAAATTGGTTGAAAAAATCAAATATGTGTCCTTGGGTGCATGCTTAGGTCCCATGCAAGAAATGGGAATGAATTTCAAACACCAGGGCACCGTTAATTGCCGACAAAACATTGATATGCCTAGTTTTTAAATTCTTGTAAATGCAAAACTCGTATGAAATTCATGAAACTTGGCATGCTATCATGGAGCGGCATCAACATGTCATGGTATAAATTTTGTCCCATTTGGGGCAGGTTTGGGTATATGCTTCTCACAAAACCAGAGCTTCTCACAACAAGCATGATGGTTATCGGTTGGGAACGTCCCACCTTTGGGGATGAAACAATATCCATTGCCTCTTATTGCTTTCAAATTCTATTCTCGTGTCAAAATAGAACAACAGGAGTGTTGTGTGAATTTTTGTGATTTTTCGGCGTTCGTTTGGACATTTTTATGCATTAACTGAGTTTTGAATGCATTTATGCGCATAATTCAAATTTGAACTACATGCACATGCTCCAGTGCATATAAATTTATTGAAAAATCAAATATGTGTCCTTGGGTGCATGCTTAGGTCCCATGCAAGAAATGGGAATGAATTTCAAACACCAAGGCACCGTTGATTGCCGGCAAAACATTGATATGCCTGGTTTTTAACTTCTTGTAAATGCAAAACTCATATGAAATTCATGAAACTTGGCATGCTATCATGGAGCGGCATCAACATGTCATGGTATAAATTTTGTCCCATTTGGGGTAGGTTTGGGTATATGCTTCTCACAAACCAGAGCTTCTCACGTCAAGCATGATGGGTATCGGTTGGGAACGTCCCACCTTTGGGGACAAAACGATATCTATTGCCTATTATTGCTTTCTAATTTTTTTTCTCATGTCAACATAGAAGAACAGGAGTGTTGTGTGAATTTTTGTGATTTTTCGAGGTTCTTTTGGACATTTTTATGCATTAACCGAGTTTTCAATGCATTTACATGCAAAATTCAAATTTGAACTACATGCACATGCTCCAGTAAATATAAATTGGTTGAAAAATCAAATTTGTGTCCCTGGGTGCATGCTTAGGAGCCATGCAAGATATGGGAATGAATTTCAAACACCAGAGCACCGTTGATTGCCGACAAAACATTGAGATGCCTGGTTTTTAAATTCCAGTAAATCCAAAACTCGTCTGAAATTCATGAAACTTGGCATGCTATCATGGAGCGGCATCAACGTACCGTGGTACAAATTTTGTCCCATTTGGGGCAGGTTTGGGTATATGCTTCTCAGAATCCGGAGTTTCTCACAACAAGTATGATGGTTTTTGGTAGGGAACATCCCACCTTTGGGGACAAAACGATATCCATTGCCTCTTATTGCTTTCTAATATTTTTTCTCGTGTCAACATAGAAAAACAGGAGTGTTGTGTGAATTTTTGTGACTTTTCGGGGTTCGTTTGGACATTTTTATGCATTAACTGCGTTTTCAATGCATTTATGTGCATAATTCAAACTTGAACTACATGCACATGCTCCAGTGCATATAAATTCGTTGAAAAATCAAATATGTGTCCTTGGGTGCATGCTTAGGTCCCATGCAAGAAATGCGAATGAATTTCAAACACCAGGGCACCGTTGATTGCCAGCAAAACATTGAGATGCCTGGTTTTTAAATTCCAGTAAATCCGAAACTCGTCTGAAATTCATTATACTTGGCATGCTATCATGGAGCGGCATCAACATGCCGTGGTACAAATTTTGTTCCATTTGGGGCAGGTTTGGGTATATGCTTCTCACAAACCGGAGCTTCTCACAACAAGCATGATGGTTTTTGGTAGGGAACATCCCACCTTTGGGGACAAAACGATATCGATTGCCTCTTATTGCTTTCAAATTTGTTTCTCGTGTAAACATAGAACAACAGGAGTGTTGTGTGATTTTTTGTGATTTTGGGGGGTTCGTTTGGACATTTTTATGCATTAACTGAGTTTTCAATGTATTTATGTGCATAATTCAAATTTGAACTACATGCACATGCACCAGTGCATATAAATTGGTTGAAAAATCAAATATGTGTCCTTGGGTGCATGCTTAGGTCCCATGCAAGAAATGAGAATGAATTTCAAACACCGGGGCACCGTTGATTGCCGGCAAAACATTGAGATGCTTGATTTTTAAATTCTAGTAAATCCAAAACTCGTTTGAAATTCATGAAACTTGGCATGCTATCATGGAGCGGCATCAACATACCGTGGTACAAATTTTGTCCCATTTTCGGTAGATTTGGGTATAAGCTTCTCACAAACCGGAGCTTCTCACAACAAGCATGATGGTTTTCGGTAGGGAACGTCCCACCTTTGAGGACGAAATGATATCAAATGCCTCTGATTGCTTTCAATTTTTTTTATTTTGTCAACATAGAACAACAGGAGTGTTGTGTGAATTTTTGTGACTTTTCAGGGTTTGTTTGGACATTTTTATGCATTAACTGAGTTTTCAATGCATTTATGTGCATTATTCAAATTTGAACTACATGCATATGCTCCAGTGCATATAAATTGGTTGAAAAATCAAATGAGTGTCCTTGGGTGCATGCTTAAGTCCCATGCAAGAAATGGGAATGAATTTCAAACACCAGGGCACCGTTGATTGCCAGCAAAACATTGAGATGCCTTGTTTTTAAATTCTAGTAAATCCAAAACTCATCTGAAATTCATGAAACTTGGCATCCTATCATGGAGAAGCATCAACATGTCGTGGTACAAATTTTGTCCCATTTGGGGCAGGTTTGGGGATATGCTTCTCACGAACCAGAGTTTCTCAAAACAAGCATGATGGTTTTCGGTAGGGAATGTCCCACCTTTGGGGATCAAACGATATCCATTGCCTCTAATTGCTTTCAAATTTTTTTCTCGTGTCAAAATAGAACAACAGGAGTGTTGTGTGAATTTTTGTGATTTTTCAGGGTTCGTTCGGACATGTTGATGCATTAACTGGGTTTTCAATGCATTTATGTTCATAATTCAAATTTGAACTACATGCACATGCTGCAGTAAATATAAATTGGTTGACAAATCAAATTTGTGTCCTTGGGTGCACGCTTAGGTCCCATGCAATAAATGGGAATGAATTTCAAACACCAGGGCACCGTTGATTGCCGGCAAAACATTGGGACGCCTGGTTTTTAAACTCTAGTAAATCCAAAACTCATCTGAAATTCATGAAACTTGGCATGCTCTCATGGAGCGGCATCAACATGCCGTGGTACAAATTTTGTCCCATTTGGGGCAGGTTTGGGTCTATGCTTCTCACAAACCGGAGCTTCTCGCAACAAGCATGATGGGTTTTGGTAGGGAACATCCCACCTTTGGGGACAAAACGATATCCATTGCCTCTTATTGCTTTCTAATTTTTTTCTCGTGTCAACATAGAACAACAGGAGTGTTGTGTGATTTTTTGTGATTTTTCGAGGTTCGTTGGGACATTTTTATGCATTTACTGAGTTTTCAATGCATTTACATCCAAAATTCAAATTTGAACTACATGCACATGCTCCAATAAATATGAATTGGTTGAAAAATCAAATGTGTCCTTGGGTGCATGCTTAGGTCACATGCAAGAAATGGGAATGAATTTCAAACACCAGGGCACCATTGATTGCCGGCAAAACATTGAGATGCCTGGTGTTTAAATTCTAGTAAATCCAAAACTCATCTGAAATTCATGAAACTTGGCATGCTATCATGGAGCGGCATTAGCATGTCATGGTACAAATTTTGTCCCATTTGGGGCAGGTTTGGGTATATGCTTCTCACAAACCAGAGCTTCTCACAACAAGCATGATGGATTTTAGTAGGGAACGTCCCACCTTTGGGGACAAAACGATATCCATTGCCTCTTATTGCTTTCTAATTTTTTTCTCGTGTCAACATAGAACAACAGGAATGTTGTGTGAATTTTGTGATTTTTCGGGGTTTGTTTGGACATTTTTATGTATTAACTGAGTTGTCAATGCATTTATGTGCATAATTCGAATTTGAACTACATGCACATGCTCTAGTGCATATAAATTGGTTGAAAAATCAAATCTGTGTCCTTGGGTGCATGCTTAGGTCCCATGCTAGAAATGGGAATGAATTTCAAACACCAGGGCACCGTTGATTGCCGACAAAACATTGAGATGCCTGGTTTTTAAATTCTAGTAAATCCAAAACTCGTCTGAAATTCATGAAACTTGGCATGCAATCATGGAACGGCATCAACATGCCATGGTACAAATTTTGTCCCATTTGCGGCGGGTTTGGGTATATGCTTCTCACAAACCGGAGCTTCTCACAACAAGCATGATGGTTTTCGGTAGGGAACGTCCCTCCTTTCGGGACAAAACGATATCCATTGCCTCTTATTGCTTTCAATTTTTTTTCTCATGTCAACATAGAACAACAGGAGTGTTGTGTGAATTTTTGTGATTTTTTGGGGTTCGTTTGGACATTTTTATGCATTTGCAGAATTTTCAATGCATTTATGTGCATAATTCAAATTTGAACTACATGCACATGCTCCAGTGCATATAAATTGGTTGAAAAATCAACTATGTGTCCTTGGGTGCATGCTTAGGTCCCATGCAAGAAATGAGAATGAATTTCAAACACCAGGGCACCGTTGGTTGCGAGCAAAACATTGAGATGCCTGGTTCTTAAATTCTATTAAATCCAAAACTCGGCTGAAATTCATGAACCTTGGCATGCTATCATGGAGAGGCATCAACATGCCGTGGTACAAATTTTGTCTCATTTGGGGTAGGTTTGGGTATATGCTTCTCACAAACCGGAGCTTCTCAAAACAAGCATGATGGTTTTCGGTAGGGAACGTCCCACCTTTGGGGACAAAACGATATCCATTGCCTGTTATTGCTTTCAAATTTTTTTCTTATGTCAACATAGAACAACAGGAGTGTTGTGTGAATTTTTGTGACTTTTCGGGGTTCATATAGACATTTTTGTGCATTAACTGAGTTTTTAATGCATTTATGTGCATTATTCAAATTTGAACTACATGCACATGCCGCAGTAAATATAAATTGGTTGAAAAATTAAATATGTGTCCTTGGGTGCATGCTTAAGTCCCATGCAAGAAATGGGAATGAATTTCAAACACCAGGGCACCATTGATTCCCGGCAAAACATTGAGATGCCTGGTTTTTAAATTCTAGTAAATCCAAAACTTGTCTGAAATTTATGAAACTTCGCATGCTATCATGGAGTGGCATCAGCATGCCGTGGTACAAATTTTTTCCCATTTGGGGCAGGTTTGGGTATATGCTTCTCACGAACCAGATCTTCTCACAACAAGCATGATGGTTTTCGGTAGGGAACATCCCACCTTTCGGGATGAAACGATATCCATTGCCTCTAATTGCTTTCAAATTTATTTCTCATGTCCAAAAAGATCAACAGGAGTGTTGTGTGAATTTTTGTGATTTTTTGGGGTTCGTTTGGACATGTTTATGCATTAACTGGGTTTTCAATGCATTTATGTGCACAATTCAAATTTGAACTACATGCACATGCTGCAGTAAGTATAAATTGGTTGAAAAAAAATCAAATTTGTGTCCTTGGGTGCATGCTTAGGTCCTATGCAAGATATGGGAATGAATTTCAAACACCAGGGCACCGTTGATTGCCGGCAAAACATTGATATGCCTGGTTTTTAAATTCTAGTAAATCCAAAACTCGTCTGATATTCATGAAACTTGGCATGCTATCATGGAGCGGCATCAGCATGTCGTTGTACAAATTTTGTCCCATTTGGGGCAGGTTTGGGTATATGCTTCTCACAAACCGGAGCTTCTCACAACAAGCAAGATGGTTTTCGGTAGGGAATGTCCCACCTTTGGGGACAAAACGATATCCATTGCCTCTTATTTCTTTCTAATTATTTTTCTCGTGTCAATATAGAACAACAGGAGTGTTGTGTGTATTTTTTTTATTTTTCGGGGTTTATTTGGACATTTTTATGCATTAACTGTGTTTTCAATGCATTTACATGCAAAATTCAAATTTGAACTACATGCACATGCTCCAGTGCATATAAATTGGTTGAAAATCAAATTTGTGTCCTAGGGTGCATGCTTAGGTCCCATGCAAGAAATGGGAATGAATTGCAAACACCAGGGCACCGTTGATTGCCGGCAAAACATTGAGATGCCTGGTTTTTAAATTCTAGTAAATCCAAAACTCGTCTGAAATTCATGAAACTTCGCATGCTATCATGGAGCGGCATCAGCATGCCATTGTACAAATTTTGTCCCATTTGGGGCAGGTTTGGGTATATGCTTCGCACAAACTGGAGCTTCTCACAACAAGCATGATGGTTTTTGGTAGGGAACGTCCCACCTTTGGGGACAAAACGATATCCATTGCCTCTTGTTGCTTTCTTATTTATTTCTCGTGTCAACATAGAACAACAGGAGTGTTGTGTGAATTTTTGTGATTTTTCGGGGTTCGTTTGGATATTTTTATGCATTAACTAAGTTTGCAATGCATTTATGTTCATAATTCAAATTTGAACTACATGCACATGCTCCAATGCATATAAATTGGTTGAAAAATTAAATGAGTGTCCTTGGGTGCATGCTTAAGTCCCATGCAAGAAATTGGAATGAATTTCAAACACCAGGGCACCGTTGATTGCCAGCAAAACATTGAGATGCCTAGTTTTTAAATTCTAGTAAATCCAAAACTCGTCTGAAATTCATGAAACTTGGCATGCTCTCATGGAGAAGCATCAACATGTCGTGGTACAAATTTTGTCCCATTTGGGGCAGGTTTGGGTATATGCTTCTCACGAACCAGAGCTTCTCAAAACAAGCATGATGGGTTTCGGTAGGGAATGTCCCACCTTTGGGGATCAAACGATATCCATTGCCTCTAATTGCTTTCAATTTTTTTTCTCGTGTCAAAAAAGAACAACAGGAGTGTTGTGTGAATTTTTGTGATTTTTCAGGGTTCGTTTGCACATGTTTATGCATTAACTAGGTTTTCAATGCATTTATGTTCATAATTCAAATTTGAACTACATGCACGTGCTGCAGTAAATATAAATTGGTTGACAAATCAAATTTGTGTCCTTGGGCGCATGCTTAGGTCCCATGCAATAAATGGGAATGAATTTCAAACACCAGGGCACCGTTGATTGCCGGCAAAACATTAGGACGCCTGGTTTTTAAACTCTAGTAAATCCAAAACTCGTCTGAAACTCATGAAACTTGGCATGCTCTCATGGAGCGGCATCAACATGCCGTGTGTCGGGGGGATGCTGATTCCACCGACACCTATGGGGACAGGGCCCCTTTCGGTTCGGTGGGGCGCGGAGAGTGCACAAAGAGCGGATCGAGGCGGTACACGCGGGCGATTTTACCCAGCTTCGGGCCGCACGGATGCGTAAAACCCTACTGCTGCTTGTTTGTGTGTATTGGATTCTTGCTCAGGAGCGATGGGCGCTGCCAGACTGAGCGTGAGAGTGTTCCTGGTGTTGGATGAGCCGAGCTGGCCGAACCTCCTCTACGTTGCGCTTGGGCCTCCTTTTATACTTTCAAGGGGTTACCCACAGGTGGCAACGTAGACTAAAAGGATAGAAATGGAAAAGGATGCGGTAGGTGCAGCTACCGCTACTGTGGATACAGTGCACCCTACCTAACTCTGACGGCAGGGGACAAGGGCATTAAATGCCTGTCTGAGTCTCCTAAACAGTGCAAAAGGTGACCGTTAGGAGCGCCACCGTTTGCCACGATGGGCTTCTCTTCATCTCCGCTTGCCACCATGTACCCCTAGCTGCACGGCCTCCTGCCACGTGTGCTTGGGAGAGTCCCAAAGCGACACGTTAGCAGGTGTGCTGGAGCGCGGGCACGAAGTGGGGGTTTCCCGCGGCAGGCTCCTTGCCGCGGCCGTCGTCTTGTCACGTCCGGAAGCTTGTCGCTCGCCGGATCTTGCCAGGACGCAGGGCACGTCATGGCAAGCTTTCTTGGTATGCCTTGAGTGGCCTTCCCGGCAAGCTCCTCTTGCCAGGGTCTCGTCTCTTCCCGGGAAGTTCCTCTTGCCGGGGCCTTGGTTGGCCTTCCCGGCAAGCTCCTCTTGCCGGGGCCTTAGTTGGCCTTCCCGACAAGCTCCTCTTGCTGGGGCCTTGGTTTGAGTACTTTGTTCTTGAATGGTCTTCAAGGGAACCACGGAGGGTCCTGGCGGTCACCCGGCAAGCCTTGCCGCGGGGCGCTGCAACTGCCCGTGCACGAGTTCGGGGTAATAGGGTACCCCTACTCTAGTACACCGACAGGAGCCCCCGGGCCTGGGCCATACACGGTGCCGAGCGCTGTTGGGCCAGGCCCAAAACAGTGCACGGGCACGCGCGGCCTAGGTCACACCGCATATCTCTCCGCTCCCACCGCGCACGCCCAGAATAGCACGCGTCAAACGCGGTGTCGTGGGTGAGATCGTGGGTGGCGTGCGTGGGGCTAAGCCCCCCGAGCATGCGTCAGGCCACGATGATGGGGACGGTTCACGCCCTCCTCCCTAAACGGAGGTAGGTGTGGGGGCGTGGTGCATTTACTGGACGGGGCCGGTGCGCGGTTTTCGGACGTCCACTCCCCGCGTTCACGGGGCGGAGCGAGGCCGCCTCATCTGTCGCCTTGGTTCTGCATCCCCGCCACACGGCTCCCATGCGCTTGGGGTCACGGACGGTGGAGTGGGAAACTGGACCGTCGCGAGCGGGTTGGCCCCGACTCCCTGCCCTTCCCGTGCCTTGATTCGCTGAGCGGGGCAGCCGAGCCCCCACCTCGCTCCTTTATAAAGAGTGGGACGGGAGCACAGAAACCCGCACTCTCTCATCTTCTCCTTTCTTCAGCTTCTGCTCCCCTTCCTCTCATCTGCCATGGAGAAAGGGAACCCAGGCCCTTCATCGGTGGCGGCGAGGGTCGCCGCCAGACAGCGCATCTCTCCCTCTTCCGCGCCCGTGGTGGCAGAGCCAGCCATAAGGGGAAGAGGGAGGGGGCGAGGTCGCGGACGAGGTCGAGGACGAGGTCGAGGCGCTCGGGGAAGAGGCGGACAGGGCGGCGCGTCAGCTTCACCTCCGCCGGCGGCTCCTCCCCCCACGGCGGTCCATATAGGGGACGACCCTTGCGAGTTCTTTGTCAGGCTGCGCCGGGCGCCTCGTCGTCGCCTCCGGCTTCCAGCTCCGCCATCGCCGTCCAGCCTTCGGACGGCCCCAGGATGTTCTCTTGGTGTCTTCTGGCACCTGTAGCTCGCCTAGGCACTCCTTTTGCCCTTTTCTCCTCCTTGACCTGCCTCCTGAAAAGAGGGACAGGAAAGGGATCACGGGCATCTTATCTTTTTAATTTGTAAGCCTTCAGGCCTTAGCTGTATCTAAAATTTGTAATCGTCTCTTTCATGTTTTTCATCCTCTATGGACTGTACCTGAGTGGGATGTTTTTTAATGAAAAGGGGATGCTTGCCGGGTTATTTGTCTCGTGAGCTAAACCCAAGCCAAGGAGCGAATCCTTGGTGTCCCTCGGACAGACATTTCATCTCCCGGCAACAGGCCCTGCCGCCTTCCCACGTCGCTCAACCTTTCTCACGTTTTAGACAGAGGCAGGAACGAGGTGGGTGCGGTCTCCTCATTTCATCCCTTTGCTGCCGCGACTACGACTAAACTTGGCCTCGAGAACGAGCCCCAGGGCCTAGAGTTGAGGGAGCACGGCAGTTTTCGGGAAGAAACGTGGTTTCGCATTCCCCAGTCCATAAGAAGATGCATGATGAGGGATGAAAGACTTATCTGATATTGCAGCCCCCGGCAACTCTGGTTTGCCGTGGACGATTCTTGGCACTCATAGCCCCCAGCGATATTGGCTTGCCGGGAAGGCTTTTATCTTCAGCAGAGAACTTTGACGTTCTCGATGCCGGCTTCCGGCAAGCTGGTCACCAGGAAGGCTTTTATCTTCAGCAGAGAACTTTAACGTTCTCGATGCCGGCTTCCGGCAGGCTTGTCGCCAGGAAGGCTTTTACCTTCAGCAGAGAACTTTGATGTTCTCGATGCCGGCTTCCGGCAAGCTCGTTGCCAGGAGGGCTTTTACCTTCAGCAGAGAACTTTGACGTTCTCGATGCCGGCTTCCGGCAAGCTTGTTGCCAGGAAGGCTTTTACCTTCAGCAGAGAACTTTGATGTTTTCGATGCCGGCTTCCGGCAAGTTTGTTGCCAGGAAGGCTTTTACCTTCAGCAGAGAACTTTGACGT